>NC_091569.1:12516196-12518696 GCF_042767895.1 Penaeus vannamei | reverse complement strand
GAGAGACGAGTAAAGGACTCCGTTGGGGGATGGGTTATAGCGGAGGGAAGCCATGTGATAAAAGACAGGGAATAGGAGAGAGGCAAGAGGAGCAGGAACGGGGTAGGAGTATAAAAGGGGAAAGAGGGAGGAGGGAACGGATGAGGAAGAAGGGGTTGAAGAGGGAGGGGGACGGATAAGGAAGAAGGGGAAGGGGAGGAGGAAGAAGAAGGAGGCAGAAAAAGATGAGGAGGAGGGGGGAGGGAAAAGATGGGAAAGAGAAAAGGAATGTAGGAGACAGAGGACAAAAAAAAGGAAGAGCAGGCAGAGGAAGAGGAGATGACAAGGGAACGGACAAGGGTAGGGGAGGGGGGAAAGGGCAAAGGAGGAGGAGGGAGGGCAAGGGGTAAGGAGGGAGGGCAAGGGGTAAGGAGGGAGGGCAAGGGGTAAGGAGGGGAGGGCTCAAGCTGTGTCAGGGAGGATCAAGCGAGACAACCACCACCCAAGTCTCTTTATCCTCGCCCACGTGACCTTTTCGAAAGTCCTTTTGTTACACTCAGCGACAAAGAAAAAATAGCCAAAAAATTGTGAAATGAAAATAAAAGTATTGATAATTAAGAGAACGCGCGCACACATACACACACACACACACATACACGCACACGTACACGCACACACACAAACACACAAATATATGTATATATATATATATATATATATATATATATATATATATATATATATATATTTACACACGTATATATACGCGCCATATCAAATGCAGAAAAATAAAAAAAAGAAAAAAGAACTAATGACCAAAACGTAAAAAACACTTTTTCAAATAAACTGAAAATCAACCACAGGTATCGCCGATGCTACATAATAAAAGACCGAAAAATATGAACAAAAAACGCGGACTCAAATCATTCACGAGCCAGCAAAGAAGAGAAAGAAAGAAAAAAAAAGGAACACGAGAGAGCGTATAACGAGATGGACGAGTAATACAAAGCGGAAATCAATCAAAAAAACCTGGGGTAATCGCCAAAAAAACCCCAAGAGAAATCACAATAGACTTCTCCCAAATCAACAAAAAAGGCTTAACGGCGAACCACCACGAATCGAGCTCGTGTACGCCTAAAATGTGGAGAGTACTGGATGGTCTTACCGGCCACATTAAGCTGCGAATTCTGAACGATGAAGAAAAACGATAGGTTGTGTTACGCGCACGCACCTGACTCCCTCCCTCCCTCTTTCTTCCTCTTCCTTCTGTCTGTCTGTCTGTCTGTTTGTCTGTCTGTTTGTCTGTCGTCTTTCTGCCTGTCTGTGTCTGACTGCCTGTTTGTCTGTGTCTGTCCGTCTGCCTGTCTTTCTTTCTTAATCAACGAACCAGTGTTGGAATGCAAGTGTAGTCATGCATGATACAGTGTTAAACCCCCAATAAACACAAAGCGAATTGCAAAGGGTTGAAGTACCTCGCACAGTAAACAGTGATAAATAAATAATAATAAAATAATAATAATAATAATAATAATAGTATGCTGCATAAAACGGCGAAGACCGGACGCACAGCAACGTTTCCTCAGCAGACCGAACATACATCAAAAGCCCTGATGCAACCCAGCCATTTCTCCAGCAAAGAAGATGCACCTCGAAATTTCTGAAGCAGACCGGACGCATCAAAAAACTTCCTCGCCACGCAGGACGCATTGCAACATTTTTTTACAAGATGCATTCCAAATATTTCGTAAGCAAGGCAGACTTCTTCCGCATAATCTCAGCATTGCAACGGTTTGTTTGTTTGTTTGTTTTTTGCACAGAGCGGACGCATCGAAACGTTACTTCCTTAGAACGAACGCTTCACAATTTTCTCTCAACAGAGCAGATGCATGGAAACGTTTCTTCCGCAGAACGGACGCATGGAAATGTTTCTTCCACAGAACGAACGCATCGCAACGTTTCTTCCGCAGAACGGACGCATAACAGCGTTTCCCCCCGCAGAACCGACGCACGAAAACGTTTCTTCCACAAAGCGGTCATTCCCCAACATTATTTCCCACACAACGGACGCATCCCAATTTTTTCCTTCACCAAACCACGAACATCGCAACGTTTCCTCTACGCAACCGTGACGCAACCGATCACTTTCTCGGTTGCCTGGACGCACCCCGTTTTCCCCGACGTCCACAGATGCCGCTGGACATCATGAAAACGAAAAAAAAAAAAATACACCGGATTGACAAGACAGACATGACAAAGGTTTCCGCCTGAAGGAGCCATCATTCCCGCCCACCGGCCACACACAGGCCGGATAAAAGAGAGGGAGGGAGAATATCAACCAGTTTACTTTATGTGATAAAAGCTCTTGTGCATGTATATAAGGGGAGAGAGTGAGGAAGAAGAGGAAATGGGAAAGAGAGAGAAAGAGAGGAAGGGATAAGGAGGAAGACGGAGAGAGAGAGAGAAAGAAGAAGAGGGAGAGAGAGATAAGAAGAGAGAAAGATAGAGATGAAGAAAGAGAGAG
>NC_091569.1:12505887-12510696 GCF_042767895.1 Penaeus vannamei | reverse complement strand
TGGGAGGGGGGATTGGGGGGGAAGGGGGCCGGAGGAGGAGGTGAGGAGGGGGAGGGGCGGGGAGGGAAAAAAAAGCCCGGAAAAGGGTGGAGGGATGGGGGGGAAGGGGATGAAAGGGGGGGAGGGGGAGGTATGGGGAAAGGGGGAGGAGAAGTGAAGGTGCGGAGAAAAGGAGGGAGGAGGCGAAAAAAAGGAAGGAAAGAGGGGGGGGAGGGAGGGAAAAGGAGGGGGGGAGGAGGGAGGGAGGAGGGAGGGAAGGGGAAAAAGGGGAAGGATGGAAAAGAGATGGGGGGGAAAAAAAGGGGAAAAAAGGGAAGGGAGGGGAGGAGGGGGAGGAGGGGGAAAAGGAGGAGGAGAGAGGAGGGGGGGAGGGGGGAAAAGGGGGGGAGGGGGCCGAAAAAAAAAAAAAAAGGGATGGGAAAAAAATAAAGGAAAAAAAAGGGAAAAAAGAGAAAAAAAGGTGTGGCAAGAAAGGGGGAGGCCCGGAAACCCCCCCCTTTTTTTTCCCCAAGATTAAAAACCCCCCCAAAAAAACCCCCCCAATTTTTTTCCCCCATTTTTATTGCCCCCCCCCCCCCCCTTTTTTTTTTCCCCCCCCCTTTTTTTTTCCCCCTTTTTTTTTCCCCCCCCTTGAGTAAAACCCAATTAAATGGGGATTGGGCCGGGGAAATTTTGAGGGAGGAAGGGGGGGAAAAAAAGGGGGGGTGGGCCCCAGGGGAATGGAGTGGGGGCGGAGGATGTGGAGGGTGAGGATGTGGAGGCGAAGGATATGGAGGGTGAGGATGGGGCGGAGGATATGGAGGGTGAGGATGGGGCGGAGGATGTGGAGTGGTGAGAATGGGGCGGAGGATGTGAGGGATGAAGATGGGGCGGGGGATTTGCGGGGTGTGTGGATTGGAAGGAGGATGTGGGGGAGAGGGTGAGGATGTGGGGACGGAGGGATAGGGGGAGGAGGATGTGGATGGAAGGATGTGGGTAGGGGTGAAGATAGGAGGGAAAGGATGTGGGGGAGGAGTACGGATGGGGCGTGAGGATGTGGGGGGTGAGGATGGGTGCAGGCTCTGGGGATGTGGAAGGAGAGGATGTGGGGGCGGAGGATGTGGAGGAAATGGATAAAGTGAAATAGATAAAGTGAGGGCGCAAGGAGTGGCGGGTGGGGTGGGGGTGGGAATGGGGTAGGAGAAATAGATAAAGAAAGGAAATAGATTAAAAAAAGGTGTGGTGGTGTGTGGTGGGGAATGGGGTGATATTGAGAAATGGGGTAAGGGAAATATACAAAATGAAGTAGATAAAGAAAGAGCGTAAGGAGTGGTAGGTGGGGGGGGGGGGGATGAGGGTGGGAATGGAGTAAGAGAAAAATATAGCCTAAAGAGACATAGACAAAGATAAAAGTACAAAAATATATGAAGAAAAAAATACAAAGAAAGAGTGTGTGATAAAAAAAAGAAAAGAAAAAGAAAATAGAGAAAGAGAAAGACAGCGATACAACGAAAGGCGATAAGAATGAGAAATAATAATAATGAGTAATATCATCATCAGGCATCCCGTAATAAACAAGTCATTAGAGCGAATTAAACCGGAACGCGCGATACACAGAAAATAAAAACTCGATCAGGGACACCTATTTCACTCTCTAATTCATCAAACGACTCCCTTCATTAATATCTCGAAGGAAGAAAGAAAAAGGGGAGGAAAAAAAACAAAAAAACTCATCAGACTATACGAGCAAAGTGGCAGGGGGGGGGGATCTGTCCCATCAATAAGTCAAATGCGTCATCATTATCATCATCATCATCATTATCGTTACCTGTAAGCAAAATCTCATGAAAAAAATCCTAGTGCAAGGTCTTCTTCCTTTTCTCCAATCCTACTCCTATATTCCTCGACCTTCTTCTCCTTTTTCCTCTCCCTTTTCCTTCTTCTTCCTCTCCCTTCTCCTTATCCTCCTCCTACTTCTTCACCACCTCCTCCTCCTCTTCCTTCTCCTTCTTCACCTCCTCCTCCTCACCCTCCTTCTCCCTTTCCCTCCTCCATCTTCCCCGCCTTTTCTTCCCACACCTGATCGCGTTGCTTAAATCCTAAGACTCCACATCACTCTTAATTTCCATCCCTTGCCCTACTCTTGCTTCTTTTCAATTTTCTCCTTTTATCTCTCTCTTCTCGCCTCCTCCTCGTCTCCCACTTTTTAAATACTAGATAATGTACAAGTATGGATTCTGGAAACGCTGCTGCCGAGACTTAAAAAAATAATTAAGAAAAGTATGAACCGGCAGAATTGCATCGAGAAAAGAGAGGAAAGAGAAAAAAAAGAAAAAGGTAAAAGATAAAAAGAGAGAGACAAAGAGATGGGAAGAGAAAAATCGTGATTAAGTCAAATCAAAGAGCTTCAACCCGTCATCGATTTTGTTTTCCTTCATTCTCTCCCTTTTTGAGAGAGAGAGAGAGAGAGAGAGAGAGAGAGAGAGAGAGAGAGAGAGAGAGAGAAAGAGAGAGAGAGAGAGAGAGAGACAGAGAGACAGAGAGAGAGAGAGAGAGAGAGAGAGAGAGAGAAAGAGAGAGAGAGAGATTTCATTTTTCGTTTGTTCTTTTCTTTATTTTCATTTCATTGTTGATTCATACACACATACACTTTCTCTCTGACATAGGGTTTACCTTAGATAATGAAGCTTTCAGACTCGCCAAAGCTCTAGGAGGGCCGGAAGATAGGCTGAGGTGAATGGATAGGGGCGAAAGGGAAAGGGAGAGGGAGAGAGGGGGAGAGGCAAAGGAAAGGGAGAGGGAAAGAGAAAGGAAAAGGGAGAGGGAAAGAGAAAGGAAAAGGGAGAGGGAAAGAGAAAGGAAAGAGAGAAAGAGGAAGAGGGAAAGGGAAAGGGAAAGGGAAAGAGAAAGGAAAAGGGAGAGGGAAAGGAAAAGGGGAATGAGAATGGGGATGAGCAGGGGATACGTGTGTAGGCTGGAGGGGGATGGGAAAATGGAGAGGGGGGGGGGAGGAGAAGGTGGATAGCAAACGTGATAAGGGGAAGGAGATAAGGGGAAAGGAGAAATGACAGAAATATGCGAATCCTTATTGTAAATACTTTCTCTCACTGAAACATTGTAACAATTTGTCTTTTAACACAATATATCAAAATATTACAAAACTTCATACCCACAAAAAAAACACGGCATTCAGATGAAAGACAAATAACAATGAGATGCAATTTTCCACCGTATAGCCCGCCTAAATTCAACCTTTTGCAAAGCCTGATTCAAATGAACCTAAAACGCTACAATAAAACATTCCATCCCATTTCCCTCCCTGGCCAAAATACGTTCAACCTTTATCATCAAACAGACCCGGTTCATCGCCAACAAAAGCATTAAAAAAAAGGGGGCGGAGGTGGGGGGGGGGGCGCCATTTTGATTCAATACAAAGAAGTGGCGGGCGTTTATTATGAAACATAAATTTCGAAGAATCTATTGATCTCTTCTTTCTTTCTCTCTCTCTCCGTGAAGCCTGAAAGCTAACGCGTTAACCTTGTCGGAATAATGCAACTGGCAACAACGAGCAACGCTAATGAGACAAGATTTCTACGCGACCGACCGTACGGCTTGGCTATATCACATGGCCTATCTTGACTGACGCTGATCAAGGGTGACACGTTTAATGTCGAAATATTATTTACATATACTTTTTTTTTCTTTTTATCTATAAAATCCCTTTACTTTACTAACTTCTTCGCCGTTGTTTCCGCATCTGAAATTCGGAACTATTCTAATTTCCGTAACTTCCAGTGTCGCCAAAACTTCTCGGAGTTAGGACAGGAAACCGTAAATCAAATGATAAATACGAGCCGCCGCTTGGCCGCACAAGCATCCTATTCGCCCATTAAGTTTGGTGTGGCTTACGGACGGGGTTGAAATTAAACAAGAAGTAAACATGTAGAAAAATGGAGAGGGGGCGAAAATAAGAGGTAAAATATTTCCCTTCTCTCCTTCTCTTTACTTTTCCTTCTCCTCCTTTCCCCTCTCTCCTCTCTCTCTTCCTGCTTCCCTCACTCTCTCTCTCCCTCCTTTCCTCTCTCTCTCCCTCCCTCCATCCTTCCCTCTCTCTCTCTCCCTCCCTCCATCTTTCCCTCTCTCTCTCTCCCTTCCTCCTTTCTCTTTCCTCCCATCTCCCTTCATACACGTAGGAGTTCAAGCCGCCACTCTATCTACGGCTTCGGTCTCTCTCTCTCGGTCTCGATTCGCTCCGATGATGCTTCAGTTTGTCGAGTGAAGTCCGCCGATATGACGGCGTTTTAATTACTTTCGAACACCCCCCCCCCCGGGCCTCTGCTTCTCGACTCGCGGGACTGATGTCGAGGAAGTGATGATGTACCGTGCCTGATGGTCGATCACGGTTTATAGTCCTGCATGACCGATATATCTATCTATATCTATATCTATCTATATATAAAATTATATATGTGTGTGTGTGTGTGTGTGTGTGTGTGTGTGTGTGTGTGTGTGTGTGTGTGTGTGTGTGTGTGTGTGTGTGTGTGTGTGTGTGTGTGTGTGTGTGCGTGTGTGTGTGTGTGTGTGCGTGTGTGCGTGTGTGTGTGTGTGTGTGTGTGTGTGTGTGTGTGTGTGTGTGTGTGTGTGTGTGTGTGTGTGTGTGTGTTTGAGTGCGTGTGTGTGTGTGTGTGTGTGTGTCCGTGCGTGTGTGCGTGTGCGGGTACATGTGTCACCGCCACGACCACCACAGCCACCGCTCCCGTCGCCACCACCGTAGCGACGGCCACCACAACGGCCACCGCCACCACCGCCACCCTTCCCGCCGCCGGCAGC
>NC_091569.1:12493387-12500887 GCF_042767895.1 Penaeus vannamei | reverse complement strand
CGCCATCGCAGCAACAAAGTTCCGCGAGACAAAGTTAGCGTACGGGTCCCGGCGCAGACTATAAGCCCCTAGGCCACCTGGATTGAACATCATTAGCGCTCACCTGGAGCTCACCTGCCCGGGGATTCCAACGGCCTCGACCTTCACCTTCAATGCAAACTGTGCCTAGATACAACGAACCTAGGGCGATGGTATTCGGTCCAATTGAGGCGTCACTTTCTGGTTTCCCATACCATGTTTATCGGTTAAAGCTATCACGTAGGCCTATATAAACTATATTACCGAATAGCGTCTCTGCTGGCCGCTTACTGATAATGCTGAATAAACGAATAAATAAATGAACTATAAAAATAGCAACATGTCCATTTACCCAGGCACCTCGCCAAAACTGCACCGAGGACTTATCTTACCTTTAGTCTTATCTTCGCTGCCACTATCGCCTAAGCGCAAAGAATTCCAAACAGAAAAATATCAAAACTCGCTAATTAACGGTTATCCATTCCCACCCGCCATGTATGTATGTATGTATATGTATACATATGTATATGTTTATATACATACATACATATGTATACACACACACACACACACACACACACACACACACACAATATATATATATATATATATATATATATATATATATATATATATATATATATATATATATATATATATATATATATATATATATATATATATATATATATATATATATATGTATATATAGTACGTATGCATATAGTGACGATGTGGCCATAATAATAGTAATCGTATTACGCAATAGTAGTAACATGAACCCTGAGCAGGAGCGAAGGCCGCGACGCCCACGAGCGAAAGGAGGCGAAAAGCAGGAGAACGAGAGGACAGAACGAAGCGAGTAAAGGAAAGGAACAAATATGGACACCAGGGGATGCATGGGACGGGCGTGGGAGGCAGAGACCAAGAGCGTAGATTGAAGACGAAATCTATCAGCGTAAGAGGAGAGGTCTGCCATTCGCCCCGTAGCCCGTAGAAAACACACACACACACACACACACACACACACACACACACACACACACACACACACACACACACACACACACACACACACACAGACACACACACACACACACACACACACACACACACACACACACACACACACACACACACACACACACACACACACACACACACACACACACACACACACACACACACACACACAGCCACCCTCCCTCAGCATCAATTCCATCAACCCATTGTTTAACAGAATCCGTTTGAATACATTCCAATGCATAATAATTTTCCTCCTACCGGGCCAACTTACAATGCTCCAAAACGAACCGATAAACTAATACAAAAGCGAGGTAAACGAAATGCAAATAACGGGACAAGTAACGCCACACCTTGTATCGTTGAATGCATATAACGAAATGCATTACATGTCTTTTCCTTTCTTTCGTCCCCTGTTTTTTCTTCCTGCAGCAAAACCGAATCACGTTGGGACGGTTGCTAATAAACACTTGCGTAATATTACAGGCTGCCTAAATAAGTACATATATATATATATATATATATATATATATATATATATATATATATATATATATATATATATATATATATTACATACATTACATACATTACATACATTACATACATTACATTACATTACATTACATTTCATATATATGCCAACTCTCTCTCTCTTTCTCTTTCTTTCTCTCTCTCTCTCTTGAAGGAGGGAGTGAGGGAGGGAGGGAGGGGGCAGAGAGACGACGGAGGAGAAGAGAAGAGGAAGAGAGAGGAAAGAGGAGAGGAGAGAGGAAAGAGGGGAAAGGAGAAAGAGAGTCGACTCGGCATGATCTCGCTCCGAATGAAAAACTAGGCAGAAAAGTTCAACAAGTAATCAGCATAACACCACGTACGAGGAAATGTAGAAACATGATTCATTCATAAGCTGGAATTAGAACATGTTTTGCAAGAGCATTAAAACTTTTCAGTGCCAGTAGCTGAGGCGAGGGAGTGGCGAGAGGAAATAAGAGGAGTGGCAAGGTGCGAGTGCAAGACTTGAATGGGAGTGCCAGAGTACAGTGCCAGTGAGTGCCTTGCCATGTCAGGTGTGGCGCGGCCAAATACGAATAAATGACTCCGATAATAAAATCATATTGAATGTTTACACAAACCTGCAATCCAACACCATAAAATATTACGACTCATCGACTCCGTCTCTTGTGAAGGGCAGACGCTACGTCCACTTACACGCACGGCGCTGCCATCGACCGGGCAAAGATAGTTAAATATGAAAGCTACAAATCATTTAAATCGCAGCTGGCATGAACCTTAATAACGGAACACGAGCGAGACGTTGAAAGCGGTGACGCCATGACATTCGACGTCATAGAAAGTGACGTCATCATTGCTCTCCCGAGGTCATTGCTAATGGAGTTCGTACAATGCCTATGGCACACAGGGGATACAGCGAGGGTGTTCCCGTTCGTGTATGTGCGTGCATTTGCGTGCGTGTATTTGCGTGCGTGCGCGTGTGTATGCACGGAAGGAGCCAGGAAGGATTATTCGAAAACATGAAGAAGTAGGGCAGAAGACTAACCCTCACGCCACACAGTTCACGTTCGCCCCGACCAACAGCCGACGCCATCTTAGCCTCCCCTCACACCCCGCCCCGAACAAGGTTACCCCCCCCCCCCCACTCCGACTACAAGCTCCCCGAAGGCTTTCTTCCCTCCCATGCCTTACGCAACCAACAAACCCGGTCTGACGCACGAATGATAGATTTCTTAAGTTATGCGCATAATAAAAAAAAATCACTATCACCGCTCCCAGTCCTTCCGCTGTTCAACGCCCGCAGCCCCGCTACAATATCACTACTGCAACCACCACAGCCTCGCTACGAACCTTATAGCCCCGCTACCATACTCCCACAGCCCCGCTACAATACCCCCACAGCCCGTTACAAAATATTCGCTACAAACCCCACAGCCCCGCTACAAAATATCCGCTACAACGCCCGCGCCACTCCCCGCCCCGCCGCCCGAGGACAGCCTGACGACAGCGTGCACAGATGCGGTATCAGATAGCGGCATTAGCACCCCGCTTTTTCTGGTCGTTCCCCACATCCTGCGAGCTTAGGAAAACCCCCATGCCACAAGCCCGCCCACGACAGCCTTACGCCGCCCATGGATAATCAAAGGCGCGAGGCTGGATAAACCATTCGCCTTAAACGGGTCGATGTGCGAACGGCCGTCAAGTGATAAAGAGGCAATAAAAGTGGAGTTAACCAAATTACCCAACGTAATCCAATCTGGCAGCTAAAGATACTTAATTATCCAACAACTTGCAATCGAATCCTCGGGCATCTCATTTCGCCATTAACATTTTGCAATAATGAACACCATCTGCGCTGCATTTAGCGTGTTCTCCCTCCAAACGCGATCCTCCCGGGACGCACTAAACGCATCTTCTGCCCTGGGTGGATGTCCATAATCAACGATGTGAACTTAATCCAAGACGCCACTTTCGATATTTCACTTTCTTTTTTCCTGTTTCAAAAGAATAGGCCTAAGTGACCTTTTTTTTTTTCTTTTTTTTTTTTTTTTGAGGATTCATTCTTGGTCCATTTCACCGACTTACTATCAACATCAATTCTTAGGTCGTTGATCTGACGTTCCAACTAACATTAATAATGCGTAAAAAGCCTATTGATCTATTCATAATGCTTTAAAACTACACCTAATGAAACTCTTTCGCCAATCAACATTTTCATTATCCTTCCCTACAAGAAAAGAAAAGAAAAGAAAAGAAAAGAAAAGAAAAGAAAGAAAGAAAAAAAAAGTATACCCTTCAATCCGAACTCAATCTCCGTGTTTTCCCCACACGAACGAACACAAACACACACAAAATACTTATCCACGCCCCTCATCCACACCGAGGGCGCCAACCGCAATTAAGTGGATATCCTACGAGGTTGCGGGTTCACAGATTCCTCCGCCTACGCCCCAGCCGCTTGCAACGTGAAATATTCAGACTTCTCCCGGCTTGAAGGAAAGGCCCGTGGATCTCGTCTAATTGGAAATCCCGGGAAGGGAAAGCAGATGTAACCTGATTTACTTCACGTGCAGGTGGATGGAGTGGAGTCGGGCGGCTTTCCTTCTCTGCATCTCGATCAATATTTGTGTATCTATACTTTCTTTCTCTTTCTCTCAATCTCTCTCTCTTCCTCTCACTCTCTCTCTCTTCATCTCACTCTCTCTCTTCTTCCTTCACCTTCCTCTCTTCCTTCATTTTCCTCCCACACTTTCTTCCTTCATTTTCTTCTTCATCTCTCTCTCTTTTCTTCTCACTCTCTCTCTCTCTCTTCCTCTCTCTCTCTCTCTCTCTCTCTCTCTCTCTCTCTCTCTCTCTCTCTCTCTCTCTCTCTCTCTCTCTCTCACACACACGCAGAAAGTGAGAATCTATGTGCGTGTGTGTATTTGTGTGTGTGTTTGTGTATGCGCGTGCGTGCGTGCGTGTGTGTGCGTGCGTGTGTGTGCGCGCGCGCGTGTGCTTGTTATCTATTCAACTCTCACTCTCGCTCACTCGCCCCCTTTCTCTCCCCTTAACATGACCGGTTCACTGCCAACATGGACGGCCTATGAAAATGAAACATCTATTCCATTTATACATTTTGCACCATGCCAAATGCAGCCCCTGTGTCCTGCCCGTCCCCTATTCGTGTGCCGTTACGTCTGTACGGCCCTGTACGTCAGTGTACGTTCATTTACACCTCCCCTCACTCACTCACGATCCCCTCGCCGTCTGTCACTGTTAGTCACTCTTGGGTTATCCAGGGGGGGGGGGCATAGGTGAGGGGGGCTGCGTGCACAGACATGTGTATTTGTACACCCTTGCTTGTATACGCACTGTGTTCGACAAACATTATTGTACAATAAAAGAAAGAAATCAAAAAAGGGTTTACCAAATGAACACAATATCTGCTGTCTCCATTGATATCGAATAAAAGAAAAACGAAAAAGTCTGAACTTTTTTCTCGTTCTCTCACACAAGCCTTTATCACCCAGCTCCCCTCTCCTCCCCTTCCCTCCCCTCCGCACCCACACCCACCCGCACACACACACACCGTCGAGCAGCTGTCATGCCCTTCCCTTCGCCCCCTCCCCTTCGCTTCTTCGACCATCCCCCTTTACCCATTC
Organism: Penaeus vannamei; assembly: GCF_042767895.1. Lineage (NCBI taxonomy): Eukaryota > Metazoa > Arthropoda > Malacostraca > Decapoda > Penaeidae > Penaeus > Penaeus vannamei. The sequence goes on along the minus strand of NC_091569.1, from coordinate 12,495,689 downwards.
CCCTCCCCCCCTTCACCCACCCGCTTACCCGTCTAGAATTACCCTAATGATGGCGTGAGGGACCGTCGCCGTTAGGGCGATCAGAGACGCTTTACGGCCGTCGATGGCTACCTTTGTCACTCCATCGCCTTGGCCATCGGCGCTTCCCTGCCCCCTCCCTCCGTCCTTTCTTTCTTTTCCTCTTCACTCTTCCTCCCTCCTCCCCTTCTTCCCTCTCTTTACCCTCATTACTATAGTAACTCCCTCTCTCCCTCTTCTTCCCTCCCTTCCGCCTCCTTCTGCACTCTCCCTCTCTCTTCCCGTCCCTTCACCTTCTTTCTAAACTCCTCTTTCACCTCCTTCTTCCCCTTCTGTCCCCTCTTCACTCTCCCTCCCTCTTCCCCTCTTCCCTCTCTTACCCCCTCATCATTCTCCCTCCCTCTTTCCCTTCTTTCCCCCCCTCCCTCTCCTTCCCTCTTCCCCTCTTTCCCATCCTTCCCCCACTTCCCCCACCCACCTCATTAAACGTCTCGACACACAGGAGAACCAACTTGCCCCTACGACCTCGTCCTAGCTTAGCGTTCCAATTGCCCGATCCTGGAATGCTGCTCCAGAAATCATCACTCGACAAGCACTAAATCAACGTTCTCGTTCCTGATTTCCAAATTGCTTCGTTAAATGTCAGCCTGATGATATATACTCGTGATTTATGAACATCTACCTCCATCCGCCATTACCATACCGATACTACTATGACAATGTATCATCATGTTATTTGTAGCCTCTTCGTACGCATCACAGTTAGGGTTCAATACACAAGAGCGTAAAAACGCACAGGCCCACAGACACAAACAGACACTAATAAATAAACAAATATATTTACGTATATATATAGATGGATGGGTAGATAGATAGATAGATAGATAGATAGATAGATAGATAGATAGATAGATAGATAGATAGACAGACAGAAAGAGAGAGAGAGAAGAAAAAAAGACATATGCGTACGTACATACAAACATACACAAATAAACAAACAAATATATATACGTGTATATATGTATATATGTGTATATATATATATATATATATATATATATATATATATATATATATATATATATACAGAGAGGAAGAGAGAGAGAGAGAGAGAGAGAGAGAGAGAGAGAGAGAGAGAGAGAGAGAGAGAGAGAGAGAGAGAGAGAGAGAGAGAGAGAGAGAGAGAGAGAGAGCATATAAGACAAAGCTAGCTAGCTTACTCATTCGCTCCCTCCCCTTTCTCTTGGTACATCAATCAATACTTTGCTAACCTAACCTTGCAACATTAAGCAAGGTAGTGTGACCTGCCGCCGTAAACAAGCGCGATACCTGTTATTTTTTTCAATCTGCGCCTGATATAAGTCCCCGAGGATCCATACCGGGTTCGCGAGGCACCGGGGAAGGGTGGGGGTGGGGAGAGGGGGGCAGGTGGGCGTTGTGGCTGGTACGACTGGGCTTAAGTTCGGGCGAGGGAGGGGGAGGGGGGAGGGTGGCGGGCGCATGGGGGTGGACAAGCAAGTGGGGGAGGGAGGTGGATACGGGGGTGGGTGATAAGGGAGATACAAGGGTGGGGTGGGGGAAGGCGAACGAAAGAATGGTGGGGGGGGGGGGTGAGAGACAGACACAAAGGGTAATGAAAAGGTAGAATACGGACACAAGGGGGAGGGGGGGAGGCAAGGGAGGTGAAGGTCACGGACACAAGGGAAAAGACACGGACATGAGAGGGTGGGGGGCAGGGGCGGGCGTGAATTTATCGCAAAAGAAAGAAGGAAACACGGGCGTCACGCAGCGCACGTACGTGATAATAGAGACATAATTCATCTCAAAAATAACATTCATGGCGGGATTGCGGGGTAGGCAAAAATCCTCGACAGCCACCATGTATTTATTAATCAGTTTATTATTTTTATAAACAGATCTTTCTTCCTATTTTGCCAGAAGCCAGGGGGACGATTTCGCCTATTTCTTTTCAAAATCTAATATGGAAGAAGAAAAAAATAAACTGTTAAGTATAAGCTAGTAGGACTTACTTTAATGTGCAAATAGATCCTAGTAATATTCACACGTAAATCACACCCATGACTTGTCTCCTCAACTCAAAATTGGTAGCAACCTTTAACATTTGCCAATAAAAAGTCTTTCAGCGAGTTATATCTAAATCTTAAACTTGTCAATCGTCATGCAACTCGATACGACACTAATGACAGCCTCGCCGTACGCACGCAGCTGTTCGGCAGATGGGCGTGTCACCGACGACCGAGATGCCATTTGCCTTTTATTCTCC
>NC_091569.1:12475887-12488387 GCF_042767895.1 Penaeus vannamei | reverse complement strand
AGCAGACAATGAAAATTACAAAATAATCGTTTTCAAAAGCGCGTAGTAATACAGGAACTACTTGACAGATCGCAGTAAAGAGTTATGCGGTCATAGTATTGTTTTTGCACTAGGTAAATATGCTGTCTTTGTTTTCTATCTCCTTTATTTTCGATTTGCGCACCTTTTGTTATAGATGAAAAGTGTATCAGTTTACGCCACGGCAACCATTCCATATATTTTTTAAGCTGAAATCCTGACTGCCATCCACTGAACATTTCCCTAAGTCCCTCATCCACGGCAACTAAATAAGGTCGTAGACGTCTCGCATCTCGGCGAATCCTATCATGTTGACGGTTATCTGAAAGAGGTTGCTTAAATTCCTATAAATGAAACGCGTTCATCATCAAGCAAAGGCCGTTTTTTCTTTTCTTTTTACAATTATATTCACATAACTAAAAACAACTTCGGGGAAACTTATTTTGGTTTGCTTAATATATATTGGGCTCCAGAGAGAGGGGGAGGGAAAGTGAGAAAGAGAAAAAGAAACAAAGAAAGAGAGAGAGAGAGAGTGTGTGTGAGAGTGAGCAAGCGAGCGAGTGAATACGTGAGAAAGTGAGTATGCAATCTACATCCTCTCTAACTGTTGTCCTTCCTCCTCTGGGCCCTTGGTCTCCCTACGAAGTAGACTAACAGCCAACACAAATAGGTCATAATGCATTTACTGTGTTATTCTTTACAATTATTATCAGCCATGTGTGCTGCACGGCCATACCACATGTCTGTTAGTGGCAGCATGATTAAGTCATCGCAGACGCTTTTTATGTACAGTATGTAGGCCTAGTTATTGTTACAGTAAAGGCCCTATCACACTAGCACTTTTACCGTCAATTTCTGGAGTTCCGTCTGAATTTGAGGCGTTCCGCAAGGATCGTCTACAAACGGAACGCCTGCCAGACGAAGACGGTTACGACCGTTTCCGTCTGACTAATTTTCGTGTTGATCTTGTGCTATTAATAAATTAGATAGGATGAGTGAATGTAAACATAAGCTAATATTTTAGATACAATATACAATACAATATCATCATATTTCTTTAAAATAACGTAATATGTATGAGAATGAGAATGTGATTCCTGGGACCTCACTCCAATAGCGCCATGTTTGTTTACATGATTTTCATACGGAGTTCATTCGGAAACGCAAAAAATTGACGGCAAAAGTGCTAGTGTGATAGGGCCTTAATAGTCTCAACATAAAATGTGTTCTCTCACAGTCAGAAATCAAGCAGGCGTACTTTTCAATTCAGTCGAACTTCTCCCGATGTTTACGTTTGTAACATGCAGATTTTATGAATGAGTCAAAGTTGCCGATTGTTGTGAAACGTAGCTTAAAGACGGTGTTATTTAGTGGCAAACATTCAACTACTTAACGTTGTTTTGATTTGTTATGAGGGTAAGAAAAGCAAGTTTCAACATATTTGGAAAAAAATCTATGAAGGAAAATTAAATGGCAATTCCCATGTCACGCCATTTCTAATTCATAATTAATATAAACCGGACTGACATGATTTTCCATTGGAAGGATAATACCAACGATAGAACCATGTTCGCCAAGTGAAAGCAAAGTGATACAAATTATGACACTTTCTGTCAAATCAATTGTGTGATTGGTGGGCCACTTATGTCTGGCCGGAACAGTACATTCTTTATCACACATTTTGATTCAGCATAAATAAATTACAAACTGCCTCAATTAATACACTCGAAAAGAAAAAAAAGGTAAAAACAAATCACGATTAAACTGCAACACTGCAGGCATCGAATTCTGGCAGACATATTTGCTCAGCGTCACCCCCACCCTGCGACTCCAACCCCTCTCCACCCCCAGTCTACCGCCCCCAACCCTTACCCTGCACTCACACCCTTCCCAAAGCCCGCACGCACACACTCCTCCTCCATCCTCGAGCCTGCAAGCTCTGAAGTCCTCACACTCCAGTCGCTCCCCCTCGCGGCCTGCTTGTATATAAATGCGAGTCGTGCACATTCCTCCAGCATGACTAAAACGTGTTTGGGCTAATCGTTCGAATTAGACAATATCAACGCATCTGTAATAATATCTTTATTCTAGGCATGCCTCCACCGAACGTCTAAATTCAGCTAATTATTCAAATTAAACGAATACTATTGAGACGCTTGTCCTGACTGCATATAATAACGTACACCCCCCTCCCCCTCTGCCATTCCTAAAAAAGCTAAACGAATCAATCCAATAAAAAAAACGCAATAAAACAAATTTAAATATCAACGCACAAGCAATTTCCGCACCTAGCACACACTTGAGATGATCAAACAAAAATATTGTATAAAAAACATAAAAGGTCCACGTACTCCCCTTTAATGGAGTAGCCTTGATTAAGCAAGTGGCCAGGCCTCAAAAGCAGCAAAGGAGCCCGACTAAAAGCTACGGCAACAGCAAAGCGAACCCTGCCGACTGCAACATTTTGGCGTGGGCAATCGCTGCGAGAATTCCAGCGTTAAATGCCGCCCTGAAAGGGGGAAGGACGGCGAGGAGAAAATTAGCAAAATACTGCAAAGAAACGGCAGGAGGCAAATTGCGAAGGAAACGCTCACGTTGGACACGGAAATCAATGGAGACATACTTGCATAGGCCTATATATATGCTCGTCTTGCCTACGTTCCCCCTAAGCATACTTGTGGGTGGGTGGGTGGGTGGGTGGGTAGGTAGGTGGGTGGGTAGGTAGGTAAGTAGATAGGTAGGTAAGTAAGTAGGTAGGTAGGTAGGTAGGTAGGTAGGTAGGTAGGTAGGTAGGTAGGTAGGTAGGTAGGTAGGTAGGTAGAGAGAGAGAGAGAGAGAGAGAGAGAGAGAGAGAGAGAGAGAGAGAGAGAGAGAGAGAGAGAGAGAGAGAGAGAGAGAGAGAGAGAGAGAGAGAGGGAGAGAGAGAGAGACAGAGAGACAGAGAGAGAGAGAGAGAGAGAGAGTGTGAGAGAGAGAGTGAGAGGAAGGAATAGAGGGAGGGAGATAGGTGGGTAGGCAAGTAGGTGTATGTGTGTTAACAGTCTATGTGCGTATGTGCATGTCCTTTCGTGTGTTTCCACGTATCGCAAGAATAAACGGAGAAGAGAACACGATAACTTGAAAAAGCAGAACAAGCAACAGAATAAACTCCCTTCTTTACTCCGCCTGAACTTCGTTTCCGCCTTGAATCCGGCCAGTGCCCCCTGTTCCTTCCTTAATTTAAGGATTAGAAGCTGACAAGGAGGGTTTGTGGATGCGGAGGAAGTGCCAGAGCCGAAAGAAGGAAGGAAGGATGCAGGGAGCGAATGAGGGAGGAAAGAAGAGAAGGGAAGAAGGCGGATATGAGAAGGGAAGAGGTAGAACGTGAGAGAATGAGGAAGTTGTAAAATACGGGAAAGAGGGAAAGAGGGAGGGAGGGGCAGAAAGCAGAAAAAGGGATGGCGTAAGAGGATGAAAAGGAGGGAGAGCGGTAGAAAGGAAGCAAGGAGGAAGAAAGAAGGATGAGAAAAAGGGTGTGAAAAAAGAGGAGGAGGAGGAGGAGGAGAGAGGAAAAGTCGCAGCAGATATACAAAGGGTCTTGAAGAAAGTCAAGAAGATGGAATTAAAAGGAAAATAACATACAGTACCCGATGTAGAGATATGATATGCTATCTGCCCGAAACATACGCACATACATGGAGTTTGAGGGACAGGCAGACGGACAAACAGACAGACAGGAAGACGCAGCCATGCACACATTTTTACAGGGATACTATCATCGCCGGCTCTAAATAACGCCTGAATAGGCCAACTCGAATGACAGGCTTCGGTGAAATCCCATTAAATTGGCTCATACTTACATCTTTCAAGAAAAAGTGTCTATCCCTGCTCTATTTTTGTCCCTATTCCCCAATCCCTGTTTTATCCATTTCCTTGTTCCCCTATCTCTGCTCTTTCCCCTATTCCTGCTCTATCCCTTCTTCCTGTTCTATCCCTGTCCCTATTCCCCCATTCTTCCTCTATCCCCTATTCCAACCTTATTCCTGCTCTTTGTCCCTCTTCTATCCCTATCTCTGTTCCCTTATCCCGGCCCCCTTTCAATCCCTTCAAAAAATCAAACATAATGCCAGCCATTATATCTTTTTGGCATCCGTTGGGGGAAAAATATGCCACATGGAATCATCGTCTCGTAAATTTCAGAAACTTGAAGGAGAGAGAGAGAAAAAAAAAACATAAGGTTTATATTATGTGTATAAAAACGGAACGACGGCGATACGGGGCTTTAGGTTTTCAAGCGTTAACGAGTTACGAGAACAAAGGGTTTTAATGGGAGCGAAGTTTGTGGATTCTAAAACGAGTCTCGGGAGGCATATGGGCGGAGTCAATGCTGTTATGGGGTTTCGAGTCATATTCTGAAAACGAAGATTCTTAGGGAGGTTTGGAGCCGATACAGAATCGTTCATTTCCTTCATGAGTCTCGGCTAATTCTAATCATGTATATATCATTTTTATTACTTTTTATTCCATTTGTCTTTATCTCTTTCTCTCTCTTTTTTTAATTCTTTCTCCCGCCATTAATTTCCCTTCCTTGTTCTTCCTTGTACCTCCGTGCGCGCGACGGGGAAATTCACCACATTTTCTTCTCTCCTTCATCACCCGTTCTTTTTCTTCTCTGCCCTTTCCAATTTTATCTCCGCGTGCCCTTCCTCTCCCTTATTCCCGTTAAGCTTATCTTCATTAAATTCTTTTTCCCTCCTTCCCTTATCTACATCTTCATTTCAGCTTCCTCACTTACACCTATTCCGCTTCCTCTTTTAGCAAAGTTCCCTCTCCCTTCTTCCTCCCTTCTAACTGCTGTCGATCTTTCCGCGCCCTTCCCTCCCGCTCTTCTATCCCCCCCCCCTTCCAACCTCCCTCCCCATCCCCCACTTACAACAAGTTCATCTGTGGGCGTCTTATTGACATTCACGACCGGGGGCGGCTGGAGGCAGCGCCACCGCGGAAATATTGCCAAATCAGTTTCCTGGGGGAGGCGGAGAGGGAGGCGGTGGTGGTGGCGGCGGCGGCAGTGATCTCTGCCTCCGTGGCCTCCTCCCTCGCCCTCGCCCGTTTTCTGAGGTCGAAGACGGGAGAGGAGCGAGGAGGAGAAGCGAGTTGATAAGGGACAGGGAGGCAAACATGAAAGAAAATTAAGAAGCAGGCCGTGAATGCAGCCAAGAGAGCCCAGAAACTCTACCGACAAGTGGCGAAGACAGATCCCGGAGAGACAGACAGAAGCAGCTTGTAGGGACATGAATGGCCGAGGAAAACAGCGTCAGCGGCCCCGGAATTGACTGAAAACAGCTACAAGAGGGGAAAACCGGGAAGACGTACACTTCAGAATGAATAAAAAAGAGAAAGAAATGAGTGAAAAAGACACAAGACAGAATATGATTCGTCTTCAGCATTTCGAGCGCCAGCATCACACATCCCTTGACCACGCGCGAGTACCATCCAATCAACAAGGTCTTGAAGTGGATCCATACCACTCTATATTAATGGCCGGCGCGTGTTTGTGCCTCAGCGAACCTCTTGCATGCTGCATGACCATCCACACCGCCCAATCACCGGCCTAGTGACACATGGAACGAGCGCCCTGATTGGTTGCCGGCGGATAACAGTTCGCAGTCCATCAGCGGCGGGCGGGGGCGGCGGGCGTGCATGATGATAGGCTCCCCGCACAGAAACTCCCTCCGGCGGCCAATGGGGTTCGGCCGCGAGGCACGACTGGATTTCTCTCCGGCGCGCTGGCATCCTGAAGGAGGCGAGGCGGGGAGGGTGAAACGAGCCTGCAGGATGGAAGTCGTGAAGCCTGATCAATCCACGTGGAAAGAGAGTCCCTGCCATAACAGCGGCCGACGAGGGGCAGCGGAGCGAGCGTATCCGACATAAAAGGCGATTCATGAGCCAAAGTTTAAATATAAGAGTGGCGATAGCGTGCGTGCGTGCGGGGTGTCGCCGTCACCTCCTCCCGCGGCGCCCCCGGTCTCGTGATGGAGCGGAGCCTGACACGCGGCCTCGCACACGCAGTACGCCGCAGGAATCAGGGAAGCAGACGCACAAAAAGGCGTCTGCTATAGGAATACAATATGTGAACGAGCGCGGGGGGAATTATGGACGCGAGGGCGGCGAGGGGACACGGCAGCCGCCACAGATTTACCGTCACGCACGCCTCCTGGAAACGTCACTGCTGAGGGAAGGAGTAGGGATGAAGAAAGAAGTGGGGAAGAATGAGACAGTGACCCACGGATGGAGGGAGGAAGGAAGGGGGGAGGAGAGAGGGAGAGAGGGAAAGAAAGAGAGAAAAAGAGAGAGAGAGAGCAAGGTAAAGAACGAGAAAGAGGAAAACAAAAAGAAACGGAAAAAGAGAAAGAAAAAGACAAAAAAAGAGCAAGGGAAAGAAAGATACAGAAAGTGAGAAGAAAGAAATAGAGAGACAAGACGCAGACGCACAGACAAACATACGGTCATCAAGACCGACATGCTACCCATAAGCCAGCTCCCAAGAGCCCCGTAGTACCCCAAGGTCTATACAAGTACTTACACAGACCTTGGCGGTACCCAACCCCGCTCCCTCGTCGCGCACGCTCTTTCTAATCATCTCCAAGCTCTTCGCTGATAACGCCGGCGCCCTCGCCTCCTCGCCTCCTCGCTTCATCTTGGAAGATTATCCTCCGAATGACTCGACTTCTGCCGCCAACGCGACGTAAAATCAATGTTCACTTCCGTCCTCCCACCATACACGGAAGAGGCGCCACGCCCACGGGGATCAGGGGCGGGCGGGCGGGAGCGAGGGAGCGGAGGAGGACGGGCAAGGACGCCCCAAATCCCCAGCCGTTAGACGTCGCCGCCCACCGATGCCACTGCCCTTTGCAAGCGGGAAGGGGGCGGGGAAGAGGCGTCCAAGGGCGTTTCGCGAAATTAGGGGGGCGGGCGCGGACGGACAGGTAAAGACGGCTAATTCTGGGGCGATGCCATTAAAAGATTAATGGCAACGGACTTTTTTGACAAGTCACAGCATAACATTGAGTCCCAGGAAATATATATGTATGTAACCATACATACATACATACATACATCATTATATATATATATATATATATATATATATATATATATATATATATATATATATATATATATATACATATATACTTGCATATATATATATGTATGTATGCAAGTATATATATATATATATATATATATATATATATATATATATATATATATATATATATATATATATATTTGTCTATGTATTCATGGATATATATATATATATATATATATATATATATATATATATATATATATATATATATATATACTTGCATATATATGTGTATGTATGCAAGGATATATATATATATATATATATATATATATATATATATATATATATATACTTATATATATACTTGCATACATATATATCTTAATTAATGCACGCGAATCACGAAGAACCGCGACCAGGATCCTCCACCAGTGTCCTCAAACATCTGAATTCTTTCAGCAAAACCTGAGGGGCAAGAAATGTACTGCCAGCGGAAAAAAAGGAAAAAAAAAACTCTCGCACCGAATGGACACCCTCGCTCGTAATCCAGGGATCGCGACTGATCTACCCGCCGCACGTTTACAAGTCCTCCCGGGCGAATTCCGCGCGTTCACCTGTGGTAGTTTGATGATGTGTGAGCGGTGCGGATCTACCACAACCTCCCAGCCCTGGCGATCAATGCTAGGGGTCCTGCGGCTCGCCAACTGTATGGTGATGACTCCCCGCCGAACCAGCCGCTCGGCCCGGCACTCACTACCATTCGGGTGTGTACAGTGCAGACGAAAATGCACGTGTGTCTTTTTGGGTACGCAAATAGGTGCAAGAATGGCTTTCATAGGTGTACTCACGTACGAACATTAAGTTAAAAATATCTGTTTTACTAATTTTACACAGTAACTGTAATATATATGACCTCTATTTTGTTGCAATTCACCATATCTTTACATTAATTAACCGACAAAACTTTACTATAGAAAGTAACAAAATAAAGAAGAGGATAACAAAAGCAGCGACGACCGAGACGAGGCGAGGGGGTCGAAGGGGGTCGAGGGGGTCGAGGGGGGTCGAGGGGGGCGCGAGACGAGACACGGGCAACGCGCTCTGTGTACACCAAGTCCGAGACGAAATGTTCAACCGAGTTTACCTCCGCCGCTGAACAACGCTCCGGTGGCGTAACGCGGTGTTTATACGTCACTTGTGGCGAGGCGAATACCATCGAGGGGAGAGGGGGAGGAGAAGGACAAGGGGAGAGAGGGAGTAGAAGGACAGGGGGAGAGAGGGAGTAGAAGGACTGGGGGAGAGAGGGAGTAGAAGGACTGGGGGAAAGGGGGAGGAGAAGGACAGGGGGAGAGAGGGAGGAGAAGGACAGGGGGAGAGAGGGAGGAGAAGGACAGGAGGGAGAGAGGGAGGAGAAGGACAGGGGGAAAGGGGGAGGAGAAGGACAGGGGGAAGGGGAAGCGAGGAGAGGGAGAGGGGAAGCAGGAATAAGTACTAGCATTGGGAAGAGAAGAGGAAGGGAGAGGAAGATGAGGAAGATCAGGGCAGTAGACAGAAGCGAAATGAGAATCAAAACAATAAAAAGAAGGAGAAAAATAACACATAAAACGCTGAGCAGGATAAAAAAAAATCAACGAACGAGGCCATCCCACTCGCACGCCCACGCCGCAAAAACACCCACAGCAATCTCCGCGCCTTCGACCCCCTCCTCCCCGCAGCAGCCAGCCAGGCCTCCCCCCACCCCTGCCAACGCTGCCCGAACCCTGGGCACATAAATCCTGCCCAGCGTCCTCCCCGACCGAGACGATTAAGCCAGAAGCGATGGACCTAAACAGACGCCCGCCATCAACTATTCCACGTCACCTCCCTCAACAATTACATTAATGCCGCGCGCTAACTATCCATTCCCAGACCAAACACCGGCGCGCTTAAAGAGCCCATCACGAGCGCGCTGTGGCCAGGCATTCCCTCATCCACAACGCGGGCATAGCCGCGCACACGAGCAGGCATACGAGGGAGTCCGTCCTCGGGCATGCACGGCTGGGGAAGCACGGAAAGGAAAGCGGAAGAAAGGGAGATGGTAAAGAGAGGATAAACGCAGAGGAAGATGTATGAATAGAGAGAGATAAATGTAGATGCAAATTCATTCAGATTCATTTCTATGTCCACAACCATTTACATACAGCGCGCGTCGCCGGGACTAAATTAAGCGCCTCGCACGAACTGAAATAGTTACAAGGCGCCTGATACAGCTGGATATCGCTCTGGCACGAGCAAATTTTGTTTTCACCTAGCTTACGTTACAGGTAAATCTTGTCTATAACACAAATAAATAATATTTTTACTAATACGTATCACAAATATATTTTACTCTTATTTATATCACAAGTAAATTTCATCTTCAGGCTATCTATGTTATAAGTGAATTTCATTTCTATTAATACTACAAGTGACCTATACTTTCATTTATATCACAAACTAATTTTCTTCATGGCCAATCAAAATTTAATTCTTATCTGTGCTGCGCAGGCAAATCTCCATTCTGTTTACGTCACAAACATTTCTTTTTATTATGTCTCAAGTAAATTCTCATTCTATTAATGTTAAAAGCAGACGGAACTTACAGACGGAAACACAACGAAAGAAAGAACGTTGATCCCGAAAGACAGTTTGAAGGTGAAGAGCATTTTCGCTTCTCGAAATGTAAATCTGCCCCCCTCCCTTCTCCCTCTCTCCCTCTCCTGTACCTACCTACCTACCTACCTACCTACCTACCTACCTACCTACCTACCTACCTACCTACCTACCTACCTACCTCCCTCCCTTCCCTCCCTCCATACCTCCCTACCTACCCTCCCTCCCTCCCTCCCTCCCTCCCTCCCTCTCTCTCTCTCTCTCTCTCTCTCTCTCTCTCTCTCTCTTTCTTTCTCTCTCTCTCTCTCTCTCTCTCTCTCTCTCTCTCTCTCTCTCTCTCTCCCCCTTTCTCCCTCTCTCTCTCTCCCTTTCTCCCTCTCTCTCTCTCTCCCTTTCTCCCTCTCTCTCTCTCTCTCCCTTTCTCCCTCTCTCTCTCTCTCCCTTTCTCCCTCTCTCCCTCTCCTCTCTCTCTCCTTTTCTCCCTCTCTCTCTCTCTCCCTTTCTCCCTCTCTCTCTCTCCCTCCTTTCCTCCCTCTCTCCCTCCTTTCCTCCCTCTTTCCCTCCTTTCCTCCCTCTTTCTCTCCTTTCCTCCCTCTTTCTCTCCTTCTTTTCCTCCCTCTTTCTCTCCTTCTTTTCCTCCCTCTTTCTCTCCTTCTTTTCCTCCCTCCTTCCCTCCTTCTCCCTCCCTCTCCCTCAACACAACAGGAATAAAGTTGGTCCTGGTTTCAAAACAAACAGAAACCAACCATTCACTATATGGGCTGTGTATACTCGACATGGAGAGGCAGACGAGAGGTGAAAAGTAAGACAAAAGGCTGAAGGATAGGGGAAGGGATAGCAAGAGATAAAGTGTAGATGGGTGAAGTGGGAAGGGAGTAAGGTAAAATGGAGAAATGGAGAGGATGGAACATGTGAGGTGAAATTCTCTCTCTCTCTCTCTCTGTCCCCGTCTCGCGCTTCCCTTCCCCTTTCTCTCTTTCTCTCTTTCTTTCTTTCTTTCTTTCTTTCTTTCGCTCCCTCTCCACTCCTCTCTCTTTTTCTCTCTCCCGACTCTCTCTCTTTTTCTCTCTCCCCCTCTCTCTTTCTCTCCCCCCCTCTCTCTTTCTCTCTCCCCCCTCTCTCTCTTTCCCTCTCCCCCCTTCTCTCTTTTTCTCTCACCCCCCTTTCTCTCTTTTTCTCTCTCCCCCCTCTCTCTTTCTCTTTTCCTCTCTCTCCTTCTTTCTCTCTTTCTCTTTCCCTCCCTCTCTCTTCATTTTATATTGTTCATGAGGTTCCAACATTACACAACACAGCACTGACTGACGAGACATATATAATCATTACATTCCTCTCTTTTGGAACCACATCCTGTCTCTCTTTCTTCCTTTCTCTTCCCTTACTGTGGCTTGTCCTGTTTTTATTTCCCTTTATACGGACCCCCCCCCCCCCTTTAGATGCTCCATCCCACCTCTTCCTTCCCCAACTTCCCGGTACATCTACCCCCCCCTCTTTAGACTGAGAGCATTCCCTTCCCGCCCCTCCCCCCTTTCTCCCACACATCTCCCCTCCCCCCATTTTAAATGGTCCATCCCCCTTTTCCCCTTTCACCCTCTTTCCAGTACACCCTACACCCTTTAAGTGGTCCATCCCTCTTTCCCCCTTCCCCGCACATCCCCTCCCTTCCCTTCACACCTCCCCCCCCCTTCCCTGCACACCTCCCCCCTCCTTGAAAGATGGAAGGAACCACACCAACCTTCACGCCCCCATAAATTACGCACTCAACGTTACCACACTTTCCTTCTACCCCGATATTTCGTCTCCTCTTTTCCCTTTCTTCTCTCTCGTTCTCTTATCCACGTGATCATCTCTGATCGGAACTACCACCGCATGGCGAAAAAAGTAAATGTAAAAACACAAGGAAAAACAAAAACGCTGAAGACATAAAATATAACAAAATAAAAGAGGGAAAAGTTTTTTTTCTATATCTACGAGGGATAAAGAACCTTAGAATACAAAATGAAAAAAAAAAAAAAAAAGGCAAATAAAAATTTAAAAAAATTAAAAATCCACGACTTCTATTCAAGGACGTACAGTACTTCATTTCACATTCCTGATGAAGTTCGTCGTCCTCTTTGGCGAATGGGAAAAAAACAATAAACGGAAGTGAGAAATGGAAGATAACTGTAGCGGAAGGAAAGGGGGAAATGAGACTGATGATGATGATAGTGATGATGAAAGTGACGATAATGACGATGTGGAGTAGAGGGACAACTGAGACGGTGTTGGTGAGTGATGATGGCGTTGGTGGGTGTTGGTGGTGTTGGTGCGTGGTGTTGGTAAGTGGTGATATTGGTGTTGGTGGGATGTGATAGTGGTGTTGGTAGGTGACGTTGGTGGGTGGTGGTGGTAGAACAAACGATGATGGCGTAGAACAAACGGGAAATTGGGACAGCTTCATAAAACAGCAAAGCGGCCCTCTACCACTGGGAAACGGATGACTAGGAAAATAAGCAAGGCGAATGACCGCGTAAAAAGAGAAGGGAAAGGGTGAAAAAAGAAAAAGAAAAAAACTTGAGGGGAAATAAAAACCACAGATATCTTACCAAGAAATACTTTATATCTGACATCAAAGCAACAAATATAAATCACAGTCAAATACATAAAAAGGACATAAAAGCTAAAATCTCTCATTAAAAATAAGAGCAACATAAATCATACTGGGATGTAAAAAGTGAAAATGTGAACCTGACGCAGGACATCGCCACAACTTTTGTTACAGAAAAAGATCCACCATGAA
>NC_091569.1:12463387-12465887 GCF_042767895.1 Penaeus vannamei | reverse complement strand
AACAAAGCAAAAAGGAAGCTGCCATAATTGGGGTCAATGCTGCAACATACAAACGCAACTTAGGGGCACAGATGACCTTTAACCCCAGAAGATTAAATGTATACGATAAAGCCAGAAACGTGCTTACTGTGAACACTCTTGGGGGAGAGAGCGAAAAAAGGGAGAATGAAAAGTGGAGAGAAGAGAAGAAAAGGAAAAGAATATGAAAAGAGATGTAGCGAAAAGAGAAAGAAAGAAAAGCGAGACAAACAAAGCCAACGAGAAATCAACCTTACAGTAGAGAGCAAAAAAAAATGGCATGCCACGAACCACACGGAAACACACAGTAACCCCGCCCCCCTCCCCTCCCCCTCAATCAAGCCTCTCCTCCTCGAGCCTTCCCCCACGCCCACATTCCAATAACGCCGCCCGCGAAGGGATGTTTTGAGGCTCCCGTAATGAGGTGGCGACTTTGCGACTGCGACTGTACCTTAAGCATAATGTGATTAGGACCATTTTCCTTTCTCCGGGCGTTGGAAGGCGTAAACAAAGGACAGACGAAGGAGAGGAGGGGAAAAAAGTTTCTTGTGCATATCTAATTACGGCTTGAGTCAACTAGATGCAAAGAGGAGGAAGAAGAAGAGGGGGAGGAGGAGGAGGGAGGAGGAGGGAGGAGGAGGAGGCAGGAGGAGGGAGGAGGAGGAGGAGGGAGGAGGAGGAGGAGGAGGAGGAGGAGGAGGAGGAGGAGGAGGAGGAGGGAGAAGAAGAAGGAAGAAGAAGAGAAGGAAGGAAGGGAGAAGGAGAAGGAGAAGGAGAAGGAGGAGGAGGAGGAGGAGCAGGAAGAGGAGGACTGACATTCTAAAGTCAACAGGATGAAAAAGACGGTGAGAAAAGAAGCGGAGAAGAGGAAGTTAAAAGAAAGGGAGATAGAGATACGGAGAGGAGGAAGAGAAATGGAGAGGAGAAAGAGAAAGTGAAAGTAGAGAGAGAAGGCAAAAAAGAGAAGCAGAAGACAAAAGAAGGAATAGAACAATAGAAAGAAAAAAAAGAAAGAAAAAAAGACGAGACAAAAAAACAACCAAAGAAGAGATATACAAAAAAAAAAGAGAGAAAAGAGAAGAGAAAAGAAGAAGAGGAAGAGGAAGCAAGGGCGTAGCAGTCCAAGAAAAGAAGAACCAGGAGAAGGAAGGAAGTCGAGCGCGTGATGAAACTTCTGGTACTGGGCACTGTTGATGCACACTCGAACCTCACACGCATCATCGTTGCACTGGGGAAAAAGGCAAGGAGGGGGAAGGAGAGGGTAGTGGAGGAGGTGAGGAGGGGCAGGAGGGGAGAGGGGGAAGATTGGAGGGAGGAAGGGGAGAGGGACAGGAGGGGGCGTGGGGAAGGGGTGAGTGAGGGGCAGGGAGAGGGGAAGGGGAGGGGTAGGAGGAGGGGGAGGGGGCAGAGAGGGGAGAGGGGGAAGGTTGGAGGGGAGAAGAGGAGGGGCAGGGAGGGGGAAGGGTGATGCAGGGCAGGGGCAGAGGGGAGGGGGAAAGATTGGAGGAGGGGAAGGGGAGGGCAGCAGGTGGGGAAGGGTGGGGTAGGGGGTGGAAGGGAGAGGGGCAGGAGGGGGATGGGGAGGGGAGAGAGGGAATGAAGAGGAGGGAAGGGAGGGGCAGGAGGCGAAGGATGATGGGGCAGGAGGGGGAGGGGAAGGGCAGGAGGAGGGATGCGGGGAGAGGCTGGAGATGAGAGGGGGAGAGGGAGACTGGGAAAAGAGGGAGGGAGGGGGAGGGGAGGGAGAGAGGAGAATAAGGACGAAGGGGGAGAGATGAGAAAGTAGGGTTTTGAAGAAAAGCGGGTAGGAGAAAAGGGAGGAGAGGACTGAGGAAAGGGGATACAAGAAGGGAATGAGTGCAGAGGAAAGGGAAAAGAGAGGAGGAGAGGAGGGAATGGCAAGGGAAAGAAAACGAGAGAAGAGAGAGATGAGAGAAGAGGGGAAAGTTTATGAGAGAGAGGAAGGAAGAGGACGGGGAACGGGGGAAAAAATAGATGAGGGGAAAGCGAGGAGGAAAAAGTAAAGCAAACAAGAGATCAGAGTGAAGAAAATAAACCCAGACCGGGGGAAAAACAAACGACAAAGCAGGTATGATACCGGGCAAGTTTAAGAGACGAGAAAAAGAGTGGAGAACGGACACCGAATAACAACAATAATGCTAACAACAAAAAAATAAATAAATAAATAAAATCCATCGAGAAAAATGAAAACTCACTACAACGAACGCCCCTACACCCTCCCCCCCCCTCCCCCTCCCGCCCGCCGCTCTGATGGAAGCACCAAAGGCCCGAAATTGGCAACTTACAACGAAGACATTCATAAAATACGCGCGTCGAGAGCGAACTCCATTCCGACCTCCTCCAGCGATGCCACAACGGATACTGGAAGAGGAAATGAAAGAGAAGAACAAAGAGGGGGAAAAGGAGAGGGAGAGAGAGAGGAAGAGAGAGGGAGGGAGGAAGAGGGAGAGAGGAAGAGAGA
>NC_091569.1:12448387-12450887 GCF_042767895.1 Penaeus vannamei | reverse complement strand
GGAAATAGGGAGAAGGAAGGAAAGAGGGAGAGGGAAGGAAAGAGGGAGAGGAAAGGAAAAAGGAAGGAGGATAGGAGAGGGGGTGGAGAAAGGAGAGCTTAAGAGGGAGAAGAGAGAAGAGGGAGAGAAGGAGGGAGATAGATAGACACAAAGAAAAAAAAAAGATAGATCGACAGACAGACAGAGAGGTAGGGAGACAGAAAGGGTCTAGAGTTATGAGAAAGAAAAATGGGGAGAAGGAGAGTCTGGAGTGGAAGAGAAAGGGGAGGAGGGGAGGATTAAGAAAAAGGAGCGTGAGGGGGAGAATGAGAAAAAATAAAGAATGGACCTGAGGGGAAAAGGGAATAAATAAATTAACAAATATATATATACCAATAGAAATAGAGAAGGGGGGGGGACAAGAGAAGGTTCAAGATGAGAGAAGCAGTGAGAAAGACGTACAGACGAGTTTAAAAAAAGGAATGAATCATGAAGAGTACATATTGTGGTGAAAGAAAGCAGGGGAAATACAAAAATGTAAAAGAGTGAAAAGGGTAAAAAGAAGGGTAGGGAGACAAAGGATGTAAGGACAGAAGAGATGTGCGAGACTATTTCCTTGGATAAGAAGAGAAAAAAAGGGAATGAGAGAGAGAGATAGAGAGAAAGAGAGAGAGAGAGAGAGAGAGAGAGAGAGAGAGAGAGAGAGAGAGAGAGAGAGAGAGAGAGAGAGAGAGAGAGAGAGAGAGAGAGAGAGAGAGAGAGAGAGAGAGAGTGTGACTGAGCGTTGGGAAGCAATACAGAGAGAAAGAAAAAGACAGAGAGCATTAACATAAACAAATAAAAGAAAAAAAACGAAGAACTCCCTGACTGCGAGGGATAAAAAGACAAATAATAATCATAAGGAGCAAAAAGAAAAAGAAAGAAAGAAGATGGGACAAACCCAGCAGCCGTCGAGCCAAGGGAAGGGAATCGCCCAGAGGTCCCCTATGGAGCGCCCCGCCAGGTCAGTGTCTATCTTAATGCACGCAACACTGTCTCCGTCCCCCGCCCCCTTGTACCATGACTGTTGATGTAAACAAACCTTCCTGGATCGCTGCGACGCTCCTCCTTTACCCCATTCCTTCTCTTCCTCTCTGTCTGTCTGTCTCTTTCTATTGTGTGGTGCATGTGTTCGTTTGTTCATCTCCCTCCTCTCTCTCTCTCTCTCTCTCTCTCTCTCTCTCTCTCTCTCTCTCTCTCTCTCTCTCTCTCTCTCAATCTCTCTCTCTCATCTCATTCAATCAATCCATTTTCTCATCTCTCATCTTCTGCCGCACCCCTTATAATTCTTCACCATCACTATCTCACATCCTCTCTCTCCTTCTCTTTCCACCCGCCCTCGCGACAGATTGGAAATGCCCTTTTCGTTCGTTCTCGGCGCGGCTCCTCCTCTCTTCTTTCTTCCTGTCTCTTCTGTCTCTCTTCTTCCTCTCTCTCTCTCTCTCTCTCTCTCTCTCTCTCTCTCTCTCTCTCTCTCTCTCTCTCTCTCTCTCTCTCTCTCTCTCTCTCTCTCTCTCTCTTCTCTCTCCTTGTCTTCCACTCTCTCTCTCTCTCTCTCTCTCTCTCTCTCTTTCTTTCTCTCTCTCTCTCTTTCTCTCTCTCTCTCTCTCTCTCTCTCTCTCTCTCTCTCTCTCTACTCTTTCGTTATTCCTCTCTCACGTTATCTCTCTCTTCCGTTGTCTTCTCTTTTCTCTCTCTCTCTCTCTCTCTCTCTCTCTCTCTCTCTCTTTCTCTCTCTCTCTTTCTCTCTCTCTTTCTCTCTCTCTCTCTCAACTCTCCTCCTCTCTCCCTCCTCTCTCTCTCTTCCCTCTCTCTCCTTCCCCCTCTCTCTCTTTCTCTCTCTCTCTTACCCCCCTCTCTCCTCCCCCCTTCTGTCTCTCTGTCTTCTGTCTTCTCTCTTTCTCTCTCTCTCTCTCTCCTCTTTCTTCTTCTCCCTCACCCTTCCCTCTCTCTCTTCTCTCTGTCCTCTCTCTTTCTTCTCTCTTTCTCTTCTCTTCTCTCGTCTCTCTCTCTCTCTCTCTCTCTCTCTCTCTCTCTCTCTCTCTCTTCCCCTCCCCTCTCTCTCTCTTTTCATTTTCCCCCTCTCCCTCTTTCTCTCTCTCTTCCTCTCTCTCTTCTGTCTCTTCTCTCCTTTCTCTCTGCTGGTCCATACAACTTCTCCCTTCTGCCATTCTCCAGTAACTCGCGCTCTCTCTCTCTCTATCAATCCTTCACGTCACATTCTTCATCTTGCACTGTTTATCGGCCCTCCTTTCTGCATTCCTTTCTTTTTCTTTCTCTCTCTGAATGAAGTTTCTCTCTCCTTAAAGACAGTCCTGGCGGAGTCCATAGAACCTCCCTCGGGACATTCTCCAGGAAACGGGGCTCTCTTATCAACCCTTCACCTCACATCTGAAAGCGAAGAGGAGAAATCGGCCCTCCTTTCTATTCCCTTTTTCCTTTGAGATAAAAGAGGAGAGATAGTTGGAGCGGGAGGCAGAAG
>NC_091569.1:12433387-12435887 GCF_042767895.1 Penaeus vannamei | reverse complement strand
ACCTCCTCTTTCAAGAGAGCTGAAGAGACAGAAAATCTAAGACAGAGGAGAGAGAAAAGGAGTAAAAATGGGGGAGAAAAGCAGGGGGAAAATGCACCAGACGCTTTGTTTGCTAAACCTAATTAAAATTCTCAAGACTCGGCATAATACCTGCGCTTCCCGCGAACAAAGGTAAAAAGTGTGGCGGGAAGACTCTACGTTGCAGCGGTAAATCTCGGGCTAGGGGAAAAAACAAGGAGAAAAGAAGGGGGAGAATAAGAAGGGTGAAAGAGAGTGAGAAAGAGAAGAGGGGAAAAGAAGGAAAAAGAGAAAGGGGGAAGGTAGGGGTAAAATAAGGAGTGGGGGGAGAAAGGAAAACAAGGGGAAAGAGAAAAGATAAAACAAGAATAAAAAAAGAAAAGAAAAAAAAACACACACACAGGAAAACAAAGCAGAGAAAAAAAGGAAAAATGAAAGTGGTGAAAAAGGAAATGCCGAAAAGGGTGGTGAGGAGTATAAGAAAGACGTTGAAGCGAGAGAGAAAAAGAAAAAGGTAAAAAAAGAAAAAAGAAAATGTGGTCTGGAATTAAACGAAGAAGACGGGAGACAGATGGACGAGAAAGTGAAGAAAGAAAACATGGAGGAAAATTTAAAAAGAAAAAGAGGGAAAAGAAAATGGGGAGAATGGAAAGAAAAATAAAAAGGGAGGTAAAATAGTGAAAAAAAATAGAAAAAGTGATAAATAAAGGAAGAGGAAAGACATATCAGGCACACTACAAAAAGAGAAATACGGTGTAAAGAAATAAATAAAAAAGAAAGAATAAATGGATACCGATAAAGGAACGGGCAAGAGATGGATGTAGAGATGCATGACATAGACGAAAAAAAAAGCCTAAGTAGATCCCGCAAAAATGTATGAAGAACTCTTTAAGACAAAATAAAAAGATGATTAATGAAAAGAAATACAAAGAAAAAATATGAATGAAAAAAAAAACTAAAAAAACATGAAAACAAAGATAAGAGTAAAAAGAATATATGAACAACCAACAGGAAACCAAAAATGGAAAGAAAACTAATGACTGAGAAATAAACAGGAAAACGGAAAGAAAAAGAAAAACGAAAAAGAAAAACGAAAAAAAAAAAAAAAAAAACACGGAGCCAACAGCCCACCTACACATCAACAAAATTGGCAACAGAATCTGAGCACCAAAGCCTGCCATTGAAACACAGGAAGACATTATTACACGGAAAAAGTAATGTACACCTCGGCGGGAGGAGCAAGCCAGCCAGCACGCAACTGGTTCTGGGTAAAAGCAAGTGTAAATGTGACTGTAAATGCAAGGTTTGCGGAACGGAAGCAGCGCCGGTGCGCGAAAGTTCAAGTGTATTGTAATAAATCAATAAATAAGGAAAATAAATAAATAAATCTAAAAATATGCAGGAAAGTACCCTATCCTAGTGGTTAAAACCGGTGGTGCTTCAAAATACTCTATTGAATATCAACCATTTGACAAAAACAAATAAACGCATGCAAAAAAAATATATAAATACATTATGCCTATATGGATAAAAGAGTAAACAACCGTTATGTGGCAAACAACAGAATAATTACATCAAAATAGGGAAACAGACAATAACCAAACATACAGAGTCGACACAGTAAACCGGGCTCGCCCTGCGCTCAAGTGTAAACAAGCCAGTAACAGAATTATGCGGTCCGATGTGTATCATATAAAGTTCAACGTTCCTCGTAAACAATGGTAAATACGAAATAAAAGCCTCGAGTTTACATTTGCAAAGAGAGAGCACCTAACAGGCCAATAGGGTTGTCACTCTGAATATAACGGCGGATGACGGTACTCCTCGGTTTAAATTAATTGCAATAAAAGGGTGTAACGGTTAAGAGAGCTGATAAACATCCCAACAGCCACACCTCGACTCGCATACACACACAAACACATACTGTCAATAAACGCGCATTAATTCACCGACTCTCACGCCCACTTCGCGTTTAGTATGATCATTAAAATCCCATCTTTCAAAGCGGGCGTGAGCAGAGGTTGCAGAAGATGAATACCTCACCAAGGGCTCGTAAACAATAAGGCAAACGACTAAGCTAGGAGAAACCGCTCCAGGGGAAAGGCTCCAACGGCCGCACTCTGGACGCCGCCGCCGCCGCTTAAGCTTAAGCTTAAGCTCCATATCCATCCACTCCAATTCATCCCCTTAATAAAAGCATAAAACGCAAAATGTCAACCGGACTCGCCTCATAAAAATACGTAACTGCCCGAGAGACCATTCCGAGTCAGTGATCAAACAACATGCCGCTTGGCGAGGGGGAGGAGGGGGGTATGTACGTGCGTGTGCGTCTGTGGGCGTGTGGACATCTGTGCATATGGGTCTGTGCAGACACACATTTTATACATATATACACAAAGATACACACACACACAACTATATATATATATATATATATATATATATATATATATATATATATATATATATATTATATATATAT
>NC_091569.1:12428387-12430887 GCF_042767895.1 Penaeus vannamei | reverse complement strand
TTTGTTGTATTCATTCATTCGTTTTCATTATCGGTCTGTGTGTGTCCCTGTGTGCGTGTGATTGTCTTTTTACGTTAAATGGGTAGAATTGAGTGGTTAACAGGGAAAGAGAGAAGGGGTAGAGAGAGAGTGAGGGGGGAAGAGGGGAGAGAGAGAGAGAGAGAGAGAGAAGAGAAGAGAAGAGAAGAGAAGAGAAGAGAAGAGAAGAGAAGAGAAGAGAAGAGAAGAGAAGAAAGAGAAGAGAAGAGAAGAGAAGAGAAGAGAAGAGAAGAGAAGAGAAGAGAAGAGAAGAGAAGAGAAGAGAAGAAAAGAGAGAGAGAAGAGAAGAGAGAAGAGAGAGAGACTGAGAAAGAGGAGAAACAGAGGAAAGAGATGAGAGAGGGAGAGCGACGAAGAGAGGAAGAGGAGTGGAGAGGAGGGAGGAGGTGGAGGTGGAGGAGGAGGAGAGAGGAAGAGGAGAGAGGGAGAGAGGAAGAGGAGAGAGGGAGAGAGGGAGAGAGGAGAGGGGAGGAGGAGGAGGAGGAGAGGGAGAGGAGGAGGAGGAGGAGAGGGGAGAGAGAGAGGAGAGGGGAGGAGAGGAGGAGGAGGAGAGACGAGAGACGAGAAAGAGAGAGGAGAGGAGAGGAGAGAGAGAGAGAAAGAAAGAAAGAAGGAAAGAAAGAGAGAGAGAGAGAAAGAGAGACAAACAGAAAGAAACAGAAAGAAAGAAAAAGAGAAAGAGAGAACGCCTTTACCACTTGCGCCGGCTGAGCGCCAGACAGGGACAGCGCTGGAATTGGCCGACAGACAGACAGACGGGTTTGTTCCCTTGGGGTCTGGCTCATTCAGATACATAAAAAATGAGTTGGAATCACTCGCGTGTGTCCGCTTCAGCACCCGTCAGTCGGCCAGTCAGTCAAACCTCATGAAAATGCCCCATTGCAAATAAACCGTCGAGCGGGAAATAAATACAAAAGAAACGCCAAGCACTCAACGCACTCAATCTCTTACTCTTGCTCACAAATACATGCGCAAAAATACAAACACAGATACACACACACACACACACACACTCGCAATTCACGTCCCCTCCCACACACACACACACACACATTCGCACCTACGCACAAGTCAAACTCAATCACTCCCACACTCATTCCATTCTCCTCTTTGTGTGTGTGTATCAGTCTATCTATCTGCTTGCCTGCCTGCCTGCCTGCCTGCCTGCCTGCCTGCCTGCCTGCCTGCCTACCTGCCTGTTTGCCTGCCTACCTGCCTGTTTGCCTGCCTACCTGCCTGTTTGCCTGCCTACCTACCTGTCTGTCTGCCTATCTACCTGCCTGTCTGCTCACTTACCTGCCTGTACCTGTCTGTCTGCTTGTATGCCTGCCTGTCTGCCTACCTACCTGCCTGTCTGTCTGCCTGCCTGCCTGCTTTCCTGTCAGCCTGCCTGCCTGCCTGCCTGCTTGCCTGTCAGCCTGCATGCCTGCTTACCTGATTGCCTGTCAGCCTGCCTGCCTGCCTGCTTGCCTGTCAGCCTGCCTGCCTGCCTGCCTGCCTGCCTACCTACCTGTCTGTCTGCCTGTCTACCTACCTGTCTCAGTGCCTGCCTGCCTGCCTGCCTGCCTGCCTGTCTGTCTGCCTACCTGCCTGCCCTACCGCCCGCGTCTCCCTCACTCTCTCTCATTCACATTAGGGAAAAATAATAACAGCGACATCGTTAGCGGCGGCCCGACCCGCGGGGCGCAAACGACCGGAGAGCGCAGACAATTTGCAACCACCACGAGCCCATTAGCATCATTATCGGTTTAGGCAGATGGATAAACATCGTCATTAACGTCCCTTCATGTCCTCAGATTTCTTTTGATCAGCATGAAAAAAGAAAGAAATCGAACAAAGCACGGGGAACGGGGGAGGAGCTAAAGCCGATGCGAGGCGATACGGACACGGACGATCAAAACATATACATTTGCAGAAAGACTTTGATTCGGACGAAATTAAAATCCGCCGGGCTCATTAAGCGGCTTTGGCGTAAACAATACACGCCGGCAATACAGGTAGCCAGCCAATCGCACGCTGCACGCCCGGGAGAAGGCGTGGTGACAGGTGGCGGGGGAAGAGGAGGGACAAGAGGAGGAATGAGAGGAGGAGGAACAGGAAGAGGAGGAACAAGTCGAGGAGAAATGGGAGGATGGGGAAAAGGAGAAGGAACTGGAATGGGAGGAGGAGGAACAGGAGAAGGAACAGGGATGGGAGGAGGAGGGACAGGGGTAGCAGGAGGAATGGGAGGAAGAGGAACAGGAAGAGGAGGAACAAGACGAGGAGAAATGGGAGGATGGGGAACAGGAGAAGGAACAGGAATGGGAGGAGGTGGAATAGGAGAAGGAATAGGAATGGAAGGAGGAGGAACAAAAGGAGGAGGAACAGGAAGCGCAGGGAGAGGAGGAGGAGGAACAGGAAGAGGAGCGACAGGAGAAGGAGGAGGAAATGGAGGAAGAGGAGGAGAAGGAGCATGAGGAAT
>NC_091569.1:12403387-12410887 GCF_042767895.1 Penaeus vannamei | reverse complement strand
AGTATACAAGTGCATATTCTTTAATGCAAACGTTTCTTCTTCCCTATCAAGGCTTGATAAAGGACAAGAAATCCACAACAATGTTCTTGATTAATAAGGAATTCTCGACGTCACACTACGGCCTCATTTGCCACCAACTGTGTCGGACGGGAAGTCAAGCCGAAAATAAGAATAAAAAAAGGTTTTAAAATGAAAATCTGACATTTTAAGCCCTGTTCGTGGTGGCAGCTTGCAGTGCCTGGCTGATGGGGCGCCGAGAGGAAGAGGCCTGAGGGGAAAAAATCAAATAAAGAATAAAATAAGCCGGTTATAATGGCGTCTAACAGTGCATTACGAGCTCGCCTGAGTGTCCTGCAGGCGACGGCAAGGCGAGGGAGAGGCCGTAGACGGTAGACACTGTGGAGGCTGTGTTCCTTGCCCTCCGCCGCGGCCAACGTCAGGATTTAGGGCGCAGATACCATGCTTATTGGGGGGAAAGTCCAGCACTGTCTTGGCGCTATTCTGATGTGCATATTTTATTCTTAGTGCGTTGCCACGACACAGTAATGTGGTTTTATTATGGTTAGTGCGTTGCTTTACACCTTTTTGGCTCCGCGTGTCTGCGTTATAAAACACACAAATGCATAAGAATATATGTATACATACATACATATATATATATATATATATATATATATATATATATATATATATATATATATATATATGTATATATATATATAAATAAATAAATATATATATATATATATATATATATATATATATATATATATATATATATATATATATGTAAAAGAGAAAGAGAGAGAGAGAGAGAGAGAGAGAGAGAGAGAGAGAGAGAGAGAGAGAGAGAGAGAGAGAGAGAGAGGGAGAGAGAGAGAGAGATGAAAGAAAGAAAGAAAGAGAGAGAAATAGAGAGAAATAGAAAGAGAGAGAGAGAGAGAGAGAGAGAGAGAGAGAGAGAGAGAGAGAGAGAGAGAGAGAGAAAGAAAGAAAGAAAGAAAGAAAGAAAGAAAGAAAGAAAGAAAGAAAGAAAGAAAGAAAGAAAGAAAGAGAGAGAGAGAGAGAGAGAGAGAGAGAGAGAGAGAGAGAGAGAGAGAGAGAGAGAGAGAGAGAGAGAGAGAGAGAGCGAAAGAGAGAGAGAGAGAGAGAGAGAGAGAGAGAGAGAGAGAGAGAGAGAGAGAGAGAATGAAAGAGGGAGACTGAGAGAGAGAGAGACTGAGAGAGAGAGAGAGAGAGAGAGAGAGAGAGAGAGAGAGAGAGAGAGAGAGAGAGAGAGAGAGAGAGAGAGAGAGAGAGAGAGAGAGAGAGAGAGACTGGAGAATGAAAGAGGAGACTGAGAGAGAGAGACTGAGACTGAGAGAGAGAGGGAGATTGAGAGAGAGAGGGAGATTGAGAGAGAGAGGGAGACTGAGAGAGAGAGAGAGACTGAGAGAGAAAGAGAGACTGAGAGAGAAAGAGAGACTATATATATATATATATATATATATATATATATATATATATATATATATATAATATTCATATATTTCTATGTATATATACATACATATATGTATGTGTGTGAGTCTTTGTGTACGTTAACACTATATAAAGCACGTCCATAAAGTAGCCAAGGACTAGCGCACGCATTCTCCCTCGCGGCCCGGACCGTCGCCCAAGGAGCCCCGCGCCATGAATCACAAGGCAAAGGGACTCTCGAGACAAAGTGATTTACCAGAATGATAAGAAACACCGTCTGATAATAACACGCGATGAACCCAACTCCCCGAGAACCGCAGTCGTAAATCGCGGCGAATATTCAAGTCCCGTACACAGTTAACAACGAAAAATGGGAAGGGGAGAGAAAAGAAAGGGGAAAAAACCCGTCACCGGAGCCTGGTATGACTAAGCTCGGGAAACTGTGTCCTCGCCTTCGTCCCTTGCGATCTCGTGGACTGGAGGTTTCACAGCAATGGCGATTTTAAATAGGAAGAAAGAGAATATGAATAAAGGTACGGTTATTGATTTGACGTACATGAATTCTTTCTTGAATTGGTCATGAACGCAGTCACTGCCAAACCCAAGCTCCTAAAATAAACATGCGCGTTATTCATGACTGCCCTGAGCGGAGGTTCTTAAAACTGTGCCCCCTGGGGGAGCGCGAGCAATTTCCAAAGGGGAGGGGGATGGGTGAGCCGGATGGGGGAGAAGCAGAAATTTCTCTAATTATGTTTAGAATTCTCTTAACAAATGTTGCTATGTAAATGAGTGTTGCTTGTCCAAAATTCTTTGCTCAATAGAAAGACTAAAAATATATATTTTTCTTTTTTTCATGCCCTTTTCTGTTTAATGCAAGCGGGAATTTTAATAATCTGGTTGATGATGGGGAGGGGGCGTGGAAGCAATCAGCAACTGCAACAGGGAGGCAGAAGCAAAAAGTTGAAGGCCCCGCGTATCTTTCCGCGTGGCTTCTGGACCCTAACCTTCGTCGTTCTGAGGCTCGTGTTGATGATTTGTAAACGGACTGATTATAAGCTGATTCTGGGGAACGGCAGACGAAGCAAACCGTTTTTTGTGCAACAAAAAAGGTTTATCTCTCTACCGACTTTGATTTGTTTGAAGTTTTTCTATGTGTCGATACAGACAGGAGCCGTTCACCGCTCTGAAATCCGACGGCGCGTCCATCCCCGCCCCTTTTCGGCAAACCTTCTGCTCCCCTTGGATTGTGGATCCGCCCCCGGGGAAGGCGAGGGCGGCCTGCTCCCCTCAACCCACAGCGCGACGAACGGCCGACGGTGGCCGAGTCCTAGCCGAGCGGCGGGCGGCGCCCGGGTGTGCGGTGCAATTTGTCAGGCGGGGAGCCAAGACACCCTCATCTCGACTGCAGACGTCTCCTACTGCGGCGAAGACAAGTGGCTAGGTTTTGAGGATTTACATTCCGCCTGAGGGGAAGGATATTGGCTGAGGATGCCTCTCTTGCCCTCAGATCCAAGGCGCGAAGGGGAGGCACCCACACACTCCTCTACTTGCAGAGGAGAGAGAGTTGGGTTACTTCCGGTGCAATTAAATGTGATAAAAAAGAGTTATCACTCCAGGAAAAAAAATGTTTATCCATTTTAGGAGGACAGAGGATTATCTAAAACTTATCGGATTAAAACCAGTATGGAAAAAAAGTTCATTTAATAGACAACCAAAAACTCGCTTCCCCCAACCTTCCCCCCCCCCCCCAAAAAAAAAAAAAAAAAGACGCCTCCCAGGAAAAAGGATAATGTTCAGCCCCAAGAAAAAAATTGGTCTCCAAGAAAAAAAGATAATTTTCGCCTCCGAGAGACAAGAGGTACAGAGAGAAAGAGTGAATGAGAGAGAGAGAGAGAGAGAGAGAGAGAGAGAGAGAGAGAGAGAGAGAGAGAGAGAGAGAGAGAGAGAGAGAGAGAGAGTAAGAGTAAGAGAGAGAGAGAGAGAGAGAGAGAGAGAGAGTAAGAGTAAGAGAGAGAGAGAGAGAGAGAGAGTAAGAGTAAGAGTAAGAGTAAGAGTAAGA
Source organism: Penaeus vannamei (assembly GCF_042767895.1). Classification (NCBI taxonomy): domain Eukaryota; kingdom Metazoa; phylum Arthropoda; class Malacostraca; order Decapoda; family Penaeidae; genus Penaeus; species Penaeus vannamei. The sequence goes on along the minus strand of NC_091569.1, from coordinate 12,407,367 downwards.
GAGAGAGAGTAAGAGAGAGAGAGAGTAAGAGAGAGAGAGAGTAAGAGAGAGAGAGAGAGAGAGAGAGAGAGAGAGAGTGAGATAGAGAGAGAGAGAGAGTAGATAGATAGAGAGAGAGAGAGAAAGGGAGAGAGAGCAAGAGAGAGAGAAAGGGAGAGAGAGCAAGAGAGAGAGAAAGTAATAGAGAGAAAGTAAGAGAGAGAGAGAGAGAGAGAGAGAGAGAGAGAGAGAGAGAGAGAGAGAGAGAGAGAGAGAGAGAGAGAGAGAGAGTGAGATAGAAAGAGAAAGAGAGAGAGAGAGAGAGAGTGAGATAGAGAGAGAGAGAGAGTGAGTGGGATAGAAAGAGAGAGAGGGAGTGAGAGAGAGAGAGAGAGAGAGAGTGAGAGAGAGAGAGAGAGAGAGAGAGAGAGTAAGAGAGAGAAAGTAAGAGAGAGAGAGAGAGAGAGAGAGAGAGAGAGCAAGAGAGAGGGAGAGAGAGAGAGAGAGAGAGAGAGAGAGAGAGAGAGAGAGAGAGAGAGAGACAGAGAGAGAGACAGACAGACAGCCAGTCAGGCCGCCCAAGAACCCCGCCCAGCCGCCCTCCCCATCTATCCCGTCGACGCGATCCCTTGACATGACGCCTTGAGATCAAACGTGACATCTTAAATCACTCGCTCCCGACGCCCTCCCTCGCCATCGCTGTCTGTTGATTAGCGAGTGGCTTTTTTCCTTTCCTTTTCTTTAGTTTTCTTCTCTTTCTTTTTTATATTTCTTTTCTTCTTTAGATTTATTTTCCTCTTTCTGTAATTATTTTTCTTTTCTTTTTTTTATTTCATTTTATTAATATTATCATGTTTTAGTTTTCTCTGTCTTTTTTCGTTTTCTTTTTTTTTACTATGCATTTTTTCGCAAATAACTCGCGCCCGCCCACCTCCCTCACCATCATAGTCTCTGTTGATTAGTGAGTGGCCATTTTTCCTCTTCTTTGGCCATTTTTCACCCTTTTTTTTCTTTTTTTTTTTACTCTGCATTTTTCACCAGTAATGGCCCGGGGAACCGTCGAACACGTCACGGCGATGGTTATGTGGCTCATTCCTCAAAATAACGCCTGACCCCGAAACTAAATAATTACTAAAATACCATCATGTCACATGTTAATCACTCGAAATAGCATTATTTAGGGGATGTTTTTTTTTTAATACGAAATTAATAACGACGAATCGGATATTGAGGTTGTGAGTAGACGGGGTGGGGTGTGGGGTGAGGGTGGGGGTGTGGCGGGGGATTGGTAGAAGGAGGAAGGGAAAGAGATGAGGAGATAAGAAGAGGAGGGGATACTAAATAGAAGAGACGAGGAGAAAGGAGAGGGGAAGGGGAAAAGGGAGGAAAATGGGGTGATCGAGGAGGAGAAGGAGAAAGAGAAGTAAGTAAATGATGATAATGATGAGGATGAGGGGACGGAGTAAGAGGAAGAGGAGGAGGTGAAGTAGGAGGAGGATGAGCAGGAGGAGGTGGAGGAGTAGGAGGAGAAGGAGGAAGAGATGGAAAATTATGATAATAATAATGGCTATGATGAGGGGAAGGAGTAAGAGGAAGAGGAAGAGAATCAGAAAGAAGAGGAGGATGTAAGAGAGAGGGTAGAGGGTGAGTGGTGAAGAAAATCACAATGAGGGAAGAAAGGTAAGGAAAGGGAAGAGGAGATGGAGCAGAAGTACAGAGAAGAGAGAAAAGCAGGATGGCATTAACGAAAGGAAATGGAGAGGAAGGAGATGAGGAAGCAAACGAAGGAGAAGATTAAACAGAAAGAGAATGAGATATAGATGAGAAGAAGAAGAAGGAAAATGAAAAAGGAGAATAAGGGAAAGCATAAGAAAAAAAAGATTTAGGAGAAAAAGCAGGACGAGAAGGGAAAGAAACAGCAGCATCAGGAGAAGAAGACGGAGAAGGAGAACCAAGAGAAGAAGGAGAAGAAGAAGCAGCAGAATAAAGATAAGGATAATAACAAAAACAACAACAATAATAATAAGAAGAATGAACAAAAGAAAAAGAGAATGGCATGCAGGAATTCGAAGCAGAGAGAAAAGGAACCAAGAGAAAATGAATAGTGATGAGGATGGAGACGAGGATTAGGATGAGGAGGATTAACCCGGATTACCGAAGAGGAGAATGAATGAGACGTCGCCATTCCTGGTATCGCGTTACCGCCGCTGTCGCTCCTCAGGTTACTCCAACAGCGGGTTACTTGGTGATCTAAAAGTCAAGTCTCCTCGCGCTCTCTGTGGGCGTGAGGGCGAAAATGAATAATAAACAAACAAAATTAATATCGTACGGGTGGAACTGAATAATGAAAAATAACGAATTGAATATCGTACGTCATAATCTTAAGGGAGAAAAGAGAGGAAAGAAAAATATACATAGTAAAAGAGAAAGAAAGATAGAAAAGAAACAAAAATAAAGGGATGAAAATAAATAAAACACTACGAAATAATAATAAAAAATGTAAGAAAGGAAAATAAACGAAAAAAACGAAAGAAAAAGAAAGACACGAATAATAATAAAAAAAATGAATAACATAGACTGAATAAACCGATTTTTGTAATCCGCTAATCAATCACTCCCCCATGTCTGGCGAAACATTCCCGGAATTCATCATCACCCACCTGATTTGGCAATGTCTGGCTCGTTCCATTGGCGGATTCATCAGACAGACAGACAGACAGACTGACTTGTTCCTCCACCTCCCCCCCCCCTCTACCCCCCCTTATCCCGGGTAATTCTTTTAGAGTCCTAGATCTCCATTCTGAGATTGTGCAACTTCCTTGTTAGATCTGTAGCGTGGTGCTGGTGGTGATGATGATGATGATGGTGATGGTGATGATGATGATGATGATGATGATGATGATGATGGTAATAATAATGATAATAATAAAAAAATAATAATGATTATAATAAAAATGAAAATAATAATGATTATAATAAAAATTAAAATAATAATGATGAGAATAATAATAATGATAATACTAATTGTGATAATAGTAATAATATCAAAACTACTGCTAGTGCAACAAAAAAGTGAAATAATAATCACAGTCATAATGATGACGGTAATAACCATAATAATAACAATGGCGATTGCGATGACGACGATGATTGTGATGGTGACATGATAATAGAACAATACACATGGTGAGTCTCTAATATTCATCCTTGTTCCCTTGTGTTCGTATGCGTATGTGTATTCAGACTATGGCAAGGCAAAGACATTGAAGGACAGGTGTTCAAATAACCTATAATTTTGTATAATGTTTGGTGTTCGTATCAGGAGAAAATTCCATATTATCATACTGACGATACTGTAATAATGCCATCAATAATACCGTGACTAACAAAAATAAAAGTGACTACTGTTACGGCAGAAAATCCCCCGGTTGGTGTTCTGAGCATGCGTGGTGGAACAAACAAGATGGCGGAATCTCGACACGAGAAGATACAATTCTCAGTTAGGTTAGGTTAGGTTAGGTTGGGGTAGGGGTACAATAATACCGTAAAGGTAAGAAAATATTTCAGCTATGATTATCACCATTGTGATTACTATCAACATTCCTGCACAAATTAAAGTCGAAAACAATAAAAGTACAGAGAAGACAGAAAGAAAATCAACCGATTGCCTGCAACCGTTGTTTTTGCTTTTTCCCAAAGATTCGTCTCCTCTTGCGTGCCGAGAACCCACTGTTCATGAATTGATTAAACATCAAATGTTTCTAACGTTCCTTCCTTCTGTTTATTTCCGATATTGTGTTGTCTTTTTTTTGGATACTGGACAAATATTAGTATTAGCAATGCTGATCACACAGTGAAACAACAAAGAATCGAAGCAAAAAAGTAGATTAACCTACTTTATGAGGCTAAACAGGTAAACAAGTAAGAAAGGTAACTCATTGAGAACGGTAATGTAAACACCAATAAGCAGACAGCGACATTTATGTTTTGTGGTTTCGGTT
>NC_091569.1:12385887-12398387 GCF_042767895.1 Penaeus vannamei | reverse complement strand
CTATTCTTGGCAATCTTATCGCAAAAGTAGATTATATGATCTTAACGTAGATTAAAGTTATAGATCAGTTACCTGTAATTTTGCACACGGAATTCTCGTTCGTTGTATTCCATTATCCAAACGTATCAGTCTAAAGTCGAAATAAGTAAATATTTCGACTTCTGTCTCCTCTACTTTAGGTCAGGTCGGGATACACATCATAATTTGAATGAAAGTAAATAAAATAAACCAAAATAAGATAAAAATAAAAATAAACAATAGGTAACAAATGTCGATGGATTTTCTAACTGAGATTTCGATTACAGGACTTCTTCGCTCGAGTTCCATTAGCAGATTAAGGTTACGGTTATCCATAGCTCCATCTTGCCCCTCATCCTACCCGTCAATAGGTCACTAGCCTGTCCCTCAGACACCTCAAGGGGCCTATTACCCATGCTCCGGGTCCTCAACCTCTGGCACTGTGGAACCCTTGAGCATTTTGATGACGTATCATGTTCCCTTAATCATTACGGAATAATACATTATATTACACTTTTCATACTGTATTCTATTTGTAAAATCTGCATGGGATCCTCGCAATTACATCTTAGTCTAATGTTTTAATCTGTTTGATATATACTGCGTATTTTTTATCATCAAAGTACAGAATAAAATCACCCAAAGAGTAGTACACACAACTTTTCTAAACATTTGAACTATAAACTATAACAAACTTTTTCAGTGAGACACATGCACCCCTGAAGAGTGCAAATGTACCACTGCTAGTACATACACGCACACTGACGTGGCTCCTGCTAGCCCATTGCAACGAGCACCGAACTCCTCTCAAACGCCTTCCTTCGGGGAAAGATCAAAATATTTCAGAGCCACATAAAAAATACTATTTAAAAGTGTATTTCCCTGAAATCACTCTCTCTCACTTTTTGCTAAGTCTGCCTCTCAGCTACCCCCCTTCTGTCCATCCCCCCTCACTCTGATGCTACTCTCCTCCCCCTTCTCCCTCCCCCTGGCGCTACTATCCTACCCCTCCCCCCTCCCCCTGGTGCTACTCTCTTACCCCCCCTCCCTACCCCTTCCTCTCCTCCCTACCAGACCTTCCCCTCCCTACCCTCCCTACCCCACCCCCTCTCCTCCAACTAACCTCCTTCCCTTCCCCCTGCCCAGCCTTCCCTCCTACCCTCCCCCCTCACCCCTCCTGCCAGGCCCTCCCCGCTACTACCCTCCCTGCATTAGGGCTGCGTTAGTGGCTCTCACAGTTTAGTGGTCTCCAATTATCTCGGGTTACACTGGCGAGGACTACAGGTATTTTCAGGACGTTTAATTACGCCTTAATCACCTGTAGTCACGCTCAAGAAGGTCGCCCTATTGATTTACGAGCGGAGGTTAACAGCTCTACAAGTCTCCCATCCTCGATACTATCTTCTCCGCGACGATACTTTTCTGCTGTTTAATTCCTCCATTTATCCGACGATTTCTTAGCTCCCTCTTTTCATTTCCTTCCCTTACTCCTCCTCTTTTACTCCATTATTCTCCTTCTCCCCCACCTCCATCTTTTCTCTTCTTCGTCTTCCTCTCTCTCGTTATTTTTCTTCTTTCTATCCTCTCTTTTCCTCTTCTAGATCTCACCTCTCTCCTTCCAGCTCTCTCATTTCCCTTCTCCTTTAACTTTTTCCTCCGTCTCCTCATATTCCCACCTATTACTCTGTCTTTGCTTGCTTCTTTTCGTTTCTGTATGCTCTTCTCTCTCTTTCTTCACCCTATCCCTATTCTTCGTTTTACCATTTTTCTCCTCTTTTTAAATCCTCTTTCTTCCTTCTCTCTTTCCCTCTCTCCTCCCTTTTTACCTTCCTTCCTCTTTTCCCTGTGTCCTCTATTCACCCGTCTTTTCTTCTTCTTCTTCTCCTCTCGCTTTATCTTCCTCTGTCTTTTCTCCTCTCCCATCTCTTGCACATTCACCTTTCTTTTTTATCGCTTTTTCTTCGGCAACTCCTCTCCTCACATTCTCCCTTCTCCTCCCTCCCGTTTCATTGTCTCGACCTTCTCTTTCAATTCTTCTCCCCACGCTGTCCTTCCCCTTTTCTAAGTCTCTTTCTCTTCTCCTCTCCTCTCCTCCTTCGCCTATTTTCTTTCATCACTTCCGCTTCCTCTCTTCGTTTTGCTCCTCCTTCTCCTTTCCTGCCTTCTCTTCTGCCGCCTCTTGCCTGCTCTTCCCTCCTCGCGGTATTTACCTTTTTCCAACATCTTTTTTCCATCTCCTTTTCCTCCCCTTTCGCTTCCCCTTCCTTACATTTACTCATTTCCCTTCTTTTTTTCTCCCCTCTCCCGCTCCCCGTCCCTACCTTTCCCTCATCTCCCTCCCCTCTCCGGTTCCCCTTTCCGTCTCCTCTCCCCTTCTTTCTCTCTTCCTCTCTTCCCTCTCCTCCCCTCTCCCGCTCCCCGTCTCTCCCTTCCCCTTCCCTCTTTCCTTTCCTCCCCACTTCTCCCCTCTCCCTCTCTCCTTTCCGTCTCCTCCCCTCTTCCCTTCCCTCCCCACCTCTCCCGCTCCCCGTCTCACCCTTCCACTTCCCTCTTTCCTTCCCTCCCCATTTCTCCCCTCTCTCCTTTCCGTCTCCTCCCCTCTTCTCTTCTCTCCACACTCCCCTTTCCGTCTCCTCCCCTCTTCCCTTCCCTCCCCTCCTCTCCCCTCTCCCCCACCCTCCCGATGGCCCCAAGACCTCCCTCGGGAGATTCCGGCGATGAAGTGGAGACAGCGGAGTGAAGCAAGAAGAAGGCAAGGTTCAAGAGGCAGGTTGAAGGCAGGAAGCGCACGATGACAGCGCCGTGAGGACAGAGCGAGGGCGAGCGCGCAGGGAGGAACGAGGGGGACGGGCCGAGGAGGAGGGAAGGATGAGGAGGGCAGGGTGAGGAGGGAAGGAGGGGGTGGATGGGGAGCATGGGGTAAGGAGGGCAGGGTGAGGAGGGAAGGAGGGGATGGATGGGGAGCATGGGGTAAGGAGGGCAGGGTGAGCACCGAACCAGGGGATGCATGGGGAGCATGGGGTAAGGAGGGCGTGTGTGGAGGAAGATGTGAGGAGGATAGCATGGGAAGGATGCGTGAGGAGGAAAGGAGTGGGAAGGATAGGATGGGAAATTCGGGTGAGGAGAATGGAGTGAGAAGGACGGGTGAGGAGGAAAGTGTGAGGAGAATGGGGAAAGGAAGAGAGGAGGGGGAATAGGTAAGAAGGACGGGTGGGAAGGATGGAGGAAAGTGTGAGGAAGGAAGGAGACAGAAGGACAGAATGGGAAGGACGGGTGAGGAGAATGAGTAAAGGAGGAAATCATGAGGAAAATTGGGAAAGGAAGACCGGTGAGGGGGATGAGTGAAGTTGAGCGAAAAAAGGTATCGTAGGAAGGGTGGAATAAGGATTAAAGAAGGAAGCTGGTAGTAAGGGACGGGTGAACAACAAAGGGTGAGGACTGGGTGAGGACTACGTGGAGGACATGACGAAGAGAAGGGGATAGGCAGATAGGGTGAGAACAGAGTAAAGTGTACAGGGTGATCGGGGTGAGGATTCTGGGGAACTAGGAAAAAACACAAGATGAGGACACTGTAAGGAAGTTTGCGAGGAAGTAAAAGATGAAGATGACGGGTGAGGAGGAGGAGGAGAAGGGATAAAAAGAAAGAAGAGAAGAAAACATGAAGTTGAAGACAACATAAAAGAAGACATCAAGAAGGAAAAAAACAGAATAACGAGGGCCAAAGGAAGGAGCAAAACGACGAGAAAAACCGCCCTTCGCTGCCGGTCGCGCGTCATTTGTTTTTGTCGTGCATATGACGTCACGCATCGAGTCTTATGTGAAGTCGTTTACTGGAAGGAAGACAAGGAAGAGGAAGAGGAAAGGGATAATAAACAAAGTATCTGGGACGGAAACGGCAATAACCAAGGTGATAATTTTATTCGGGATAATATTAACAGCAACGACAGGAACTATAAGTGATAATAATGAAAATGTTTGTAATAATAACGTAAAGGTGATAGCAATAATAACGGTAATGATGATAAACATTACTAAGAGTAATAATTATGATGATGATGATGATAATAATGATGATGATAACAAAACAATAACAACAAGAAAAAAATAATAATCAAAATATAAAGATTATATAATATAACCCACAAAAGTTACGAAGGAGGGAAAGAACAAAGAAATAAAACAAAGAAACACAGACACGAGTAAGAAGGGGACACACAAGGAAGGGTGAAAACTGCAAGAACACGAATGAATAAACTTGTAAACAATAAAAAAACGAAGCACATGACAAAGCACACGAATTGGAATAAACACACAGCTCGAGAGAGTGGGAGAGAGAGAGAGAGAGAGAGAGAGAGAGAGAGAGAGAGAGAGAGAGAGAGAGAGAGAGAGAGAGAGAGAGAGAGAGAGAGAGAGGAGAGGAGAGGGAGAGGAGAGGAGAGGAGAGGAGAGGAGAGGAGAGGAGAGGAGAGGAGAGGAGAGGAGAGGAGAGGAGAGGAGAGGAGAGGAGAGGAGATAGAGAAAGAAAGGGTCGACGAGAAGAGGGAGAGACACGAACGAAAAGGGATGCAAATAAGAGCAGTGTGACTTTAACTCAAGACGTTTCGCGAAGATGCAAGAAGCTTGTTTTTGCGATTCATTCATGCAGCTCACTTACTGCGCCATCAGTCACGGCTGCCACGGGGTAGATTAGGCGGAGGACCGAAAGGGAACTCGGGGAGCGGCGCTTTTTAAAACCCTCGCTTCTCAGACTCGGGAAAGGGATAATTGTTATTCTTGCGGTTAGACATTTAACACTGAACCGCATTCATGTTGACAAATGCGGAAAGGGTATGAATGAGAATGAATATCATCTCTTGCATTGTGAAGACATTCATTCTCATACATACCTTTTTCTACATTATCTGCTATCTGTGCTTCATCCTCTTTGTTCGCTTTGGATGCTGGTCTGTTTGTATATGTGTCTGTATTTCCAGCTCCCCTCGACGCTGCCTGTCAATCTATACGCCATCCGTCAGTTTGCACAGGTATTTGCTGAAATTTTACAGAATCTCCAAAGGCACAGTCGATATGTTTACCTGCAAATCTTTCAATCGGTTACTGGGAAATCTCAGTATGTATTCTTGCATTGAGGGTAAATAGAATAAATATATCCACACACGCACGCAAAGTTATAAAAACGCATACATGCCTCTTTTTCTTACAAAATTCACGGACACATAGAGATAAAACCAACCCCTGCATGCACCAGGACTTCTTCCTTCTGCCGTAAGAAAACACGTACATGCTTGGACATACAAACAAACAGACACATTCTCATACGTACACTGAATAATCGAGAGGAAAATGACGCACAAACACACGACCAGAATGCCTCCCCCTTTTTCATATTACTTAAAAAAAGAGAAAAACTCGAAACAACATAACGGCATCACAAAAAGTGCCGGCATGCAAGTGGAAGGCGGCGAGGACAGTGGAGTGCGACAGAGGTGGATCGGTAGGGTAGTGGAAGGCAGGGATTGGTGGAGCGGACTTTCTTTGTACTGTCTTCATATTTTTTTGGTGGAAGGGGAAAGACGAAAAGAAGTAAATACGAGAGAAAATGAAATGCAAAAGAGCGTGCATGCAAGAGAAGTGATGCAGTGAAAGGCACAGCAGGAGGACAAGAGGGATAAGGAACGAAGGTTGCAGTGAGAAAAAATTCGCGGAGAAAAAGTTGAAGTGGGAAGAGAAAATAGCAAAATATAAAAAAGAAAATACAAAATTTAATAAGGAACGTGATAAGAAAGGCAGAAAAGATGGACGGAACAAGATGACAAGAGACAACGTAAGAAATAAGGCTGACGACAGAATGGGAAAGAGGAGAGGCAGAGAAGGGAGAGGCCCAAGAGGCAGCAACAGAAAAGTATAAGTTGCGGCGTACACACGGGTCCCAGCGGCGAGGTGAGAGGGTAAAGGAAAATACACAAAGTGCGTTTAAAAATAATTTACGCCAAAAGATTTTTTTTCTCTCTCTCTTTTATTTTATTTTATTTTTTTATTGTGTCCACACCCATTAGATCCGCACACAAACATAACCAACTACGCCTTCACACAATGACCCACTAAAGAAACACAAACATAGTTGCCAGAGTCAGTAACACGTAAACATATACAAACTATAAAGTACATTAAGAAAGCACACACATAAAACCAAATGTGTATGTACGCTCGTCTGTAAAAAGGAATATAAAGATGAAGAACAAGACGTAGAGCAAGAACAAGAGGAAGAGGAGGAGGAAGAGCAGCAAGAGAAAGAAGAAGAGGGAGGAGGATGGAGAAGGAGAAGGAGAAGAAGAGGATGGAGAAGAAGGAGAAGAAGAGAAGGAGGAGGAAAAGAAGGAAGAAGAAGAAGAAGAGAAGAAGGAGGAAGAAGAAGAGGAAGAGAAGGAAGAGGAGGGAAGGAGCGAGGCCGGACACACTCCCGATTCACTGACACAACCCTAGCAACACAAATGGAGTTGACAGCTTTAAAAGGTCATGTCGAGTTCTCTAGGCGTAACTTGTCGATGCAGAGATTTTCCTGCCAGGTGATATTCCGGACGATGCGCTCCATCACCGGGCATTTTGGGAGGGACGACGTGACGAAGGGGCGTGTGGGAGGGAAGGGGCGGGAGGGGAAGGAGAAGGGGGAGGGAAGGGGCGGGAGGGGGAGAAGGGGGAGGGAAGGGGCGGGGAGGGGGAAAAAGGGGGAGGGAAGGGGGGGGAGGGAAAGAAGGGGAGGGGGGGAGGAAAGAGAGGGGTAGGAGAGGAAGGAGGAGAGAAGTAAGGGGAGGGAGAGAGGGAAGAAGGGGAAAGGACTGGAGGGGAAGAGAGTGTGGGGAGGAAGGGGCGGGAGGGAAGAAGGGGGGGGGAAGGAAAGAGAGGGGTAGGAGAGGAAGGGAGAGAGGGAGAGAGGGAAGAAGGAAAGGACTGGAGGGGAAGAGAGTGTGGGAGGGACGATGTGACGAAGGGGCGTGTGGGAGGAAGGAGCGGGAGGAGGAAGGGGGGGAGGGGGAGGAAAGAGACGGGTAGGAGAGGACAAGGAAGAGAAGTAAGGGGAGGGAGAGAGGGAAGGGGGAAAGGACTGGAGAGGGAAGAGAGTGTGGAGGGAAGGGGCGGGAGGGGAAGAAGGGAGGGGGGAGGAAAGAGAGGGGTAGGAGAGGAAGGGGAGAGAAGTAAGGGGAGGGAGAGAGGGAAGGGGGAAAGGACTGGAGGGGAAGAGAGTGTGGGAGGGAAGGAGGGGGAGGGGAACAAGGAGGAAGGAAAGAGAGGGTACAGGAGGAGAGAAGGAGAGGAAGGGAAGGAGAGTAGGGAGAGGGAAGGACTGGAGGGAAGGAGCGTGTGGGAGGGAACAGGGGGAAGGAAGAGAGGGGTAGGAGAAACAGGGAAGGAGAGGAAGGGAGGGAAGTAAGGGGAGGGAGAGAGGGAAGGGGGAAAGGACTGGAGGGGAAGAGAGTGTGGGAGGGAAGGAGGGGGGAAAGAAAGAGAAGAGTAGGAGAGACAGGGAAGGAGAGGAAGGGAGGGAGAGTAGAGAGAGGGAGAGGGGGAAGGGGCGGGAGGGGAAGAAAGAGGAAGGAAAGAGAGGGGTAGGGAGAAAGAGAGAAGGAGAGGAAGGGAAGGGAAGTAGGGTGAGGGAGAGAGGGAAGGAGGGAAGGAGCGGGAGGGGAACAGGGTGTGGGAAGGAAGAGAGAGGGTAGGAGAAACAGGGAAGGAGTAGGAGAGGGAGGGAAGTAGGGGAAGGGATGAGAGGAGGGGAAGGGGAAAGGAGCTGGAGGGGAAGAGAGTGTGGGAGGGAAGGAGAGGAGAAAGAAAGAGAAGAGTAGGAGAGACAGGGAAGGAGAGGAAGGAGAGGGAGAGAGGGAAGGGGGGAAGGAGCGGGGAGGGGAAGAAGGAGGAAGGAAAGAGAGGGGTAGGAGAAACAGGGAAGGAGAGGAAGGGAGGGAAGTAAGGGGAGGGAGAGAAGGAAGGAGGGAAGAAGCGGAAGGGGAAGTGAGTGAGGGAGGGAAGGAGGGGGAAGGAAAGAGAGGGGTTGGAGAGGAAGGGAGGGAAGTAGGGGGAGTGAGAGAGGGAAGACTGGGAAGGAAGGGTACGGAAGAGAGGGATGGAGGAGAGTGGAAGGGAGGAAGGGAGGAAGGAAAGAGAGGGGTAGGAGAGGAAAGAAGGGAAGTAGGGGAAAGGGAAAGAGAGGAAGTGGTAGAAGGTGAAGGAAGGAAATAGAGGGGAGGGAGGGAAGGAGGGGTGAGAAAGAGAGGGAGAAAGGGAAGAAGGGTGAGTTAAAGAGAGGGAGGGAGGGGAACAGCGGAAGGGAAAGAAAGGGAAGGAGTGTAAGGGAAAGAGAAGGGGGACAGACGGAAGGAATGGAAAGAAAGGAAGGAAGAGAAAGAGAGGTGGAAGAAGAGACTGAGGGAGGAAAGGAAAGAGAAGGAAAAAGGGAAGGAAAAGGATGGGAGAGAAAGAGAGATGGGAGAAGAGACAGAGGGAGGGAAGGAAAGAGTGAGAGGAAAAGAAAGTAGAGGAGTAGGGGAAGGGAAAGAGAGGGAGGCAGGGAGGGAAGGAAAGGGGGAAGAGAAAGAGAGGTGTGGCAAGATACTGGGGGAGGGAAGGAGGTAGGCAGGGGAAGGAAAAAGGATAACAAGAGGAGGGAAAGAGAGGGAGAGAAATAGGATGGAGGAAAGGTGGGTAAAGAGAGAGTGGGAGGGAGGGAAGGATGGGGAGGAACAGGAAGAAGAGTGAAGGGGAAGAGACATACAGAGGTAAAGAGGGGGAGGCAAAGGAAGAGAGGCAGGTAGAGGGTAAAGAGGAAGAGAGAGAGAGAGAGAGAGAGAGAGAGAGAGAGAGAGAGAGAGAGAGAGAGAGAGAGAGAGAGAGAGAGAGAGAGAGAGAGAGAGAGAGAGAGAGAGAGAAAGCTAAGTGAAACCAATATCACGAGTTAGGAAAACAGTTTTGGTCCACTTCCTCTAGAAATGAAGCTCACTAAAAGCTAGCTAGAAGTTAGAAAAGTTATAAACATCATGTCAAAGATGCAACTTTCATACCTTTTCTTTTCAACTCACCTTGCGCCGTCAACTATATATCTTAATTCAACAAATATATCAAACCCATTAAAGCTGACAATCCATCCAAGCAAGCGGTTATAAAATAATCATTGGTGGCAGCGGAGGGATGAAAAATTGTCCTTCTCAAGACCGCAATCCGTAGTTTGCTATTGTTTTATTAAGCTAACTAATTCCCTGTTCTTATTACGAAGTGTGGGATATCCAGTCTAGGATCATCAATACATTGTTTCTTTTTTGCCTGTCATTTTTCCTGCACGTTTTCTATTTATTTATTTGTTTTCTCAATCCCTGCTAACATGTAAAATGTATGGCGGTTAATTATAAATTCTATATATTTTTTCCTTTTTTTAGAGCTTAACCTTTTCATTAAATAATACTATAAAGCTGTACTTCTTGTTCTATATCTCAGTTCTACAATGTGTTTTTCTTGCAATACCATTAAAGATAATTGGGTAATTACATGCACTCATTCCGACTGTGTGGTTTTTCAATCAACGCACATTTCTACCCTACTTATTGTATTACTCCCAAAAGCAATAAAAGTGCTAAAATGTCTGAAAAGCACTCCTAATCACATTATCAATCGCAATTTCTCTCGCTCTGTTAGATTCCTTTGCCTGACAACAATCATCCTACTCAGCCATGTCACACTTCATGCTAGTATCAATAACCATTGACATTTATCCTTAATGGTCCCTGTTCCCAACTGTATTGTGAAATTAGTCATCTATCTGCCTGGTGTTCCCAAGCTGCTGCTCCATACAATCTCCTGAAGCCAGTCCCAACAGCCAACTTATGCCTGAGTTCAACTTGGAGGCGGATATACAATTTCATGTGAGCCTTGTCTTACGCAGACAAGTCACTTCAAAGGGTATATGTCTTACCTCGGCTCAGCAGTTCCTCACGTCTGATAATCATCACCCACTGCTGAACCTCATCTCAAGTGGTAAATGGCCCGTTATATACAAGCTAATGTCTCACCTCAACCCATCGCGGAACCAACGCCTCATGCTAATCCTCGGAATAGACGTCACTGAAATCTGCCCTTATGATCTACAGCACGAAGACAGGTTACATATCGAGAACAAGATGTATCCGGTGGAATTCGTTGATAATTCAGTCTAAAAAGCCTACTGCGGACGAAAACCTTAATCGATCCTTTCCAGAAGCTCACTGGAAAATAAAGGGATCAAGAAGAGTGACCTTGTAAGACTTACACCAAGAATGACCTGCACGCGACCCACCAGGAGGTCACAAAAGACCTGGCCTTTGAGAGAGATCCCCTCTTTGAGACGCGCCTTCCCCTCGCCAGTCGGCAGTACGTGACTTGACCTTTGCCCTCTCTTCACAAGGTCAACTATCCGACTTACATTTTTAAGTTCAATAAATACAGCAAATCCATCTGAGTTTACATTCCATCCTGGCATCCAAATCAAACACGGCAGATATTGAGACAAGGATAGAGAGAGACAGAAAGTGTGTGTATGAGAGAGAGAGAGAGAGAGAGAGAGAGAGAGAGAGAGAGAGAGAGAGAGAGAGAGAGAGAGAGAGAGAGAGAGAGAGAGAGAGAGAGAGAGAGAGAGAGAGAGACTGGCAAGTATATGAATAGCTAGACAAATAGACAAATAAATAGACAGGCAGATTTATGAACAAACAGACAGCTGGACAGAAAGAGAGAAGAGGCGGAGAGCACAAACGAGACAAAGTAAAAAGAAAGGTTGTAGCTGAAGGCTCTCTCCCCTTCTTCCCTTTTGCCGTCTCAGCGATCTACTGATTCGTCATAGGAAAACATTTTTTTTTTCTAAATCTCTTGGAATCCCTATCTTTCCATGAAATCGCACACACACACAGAATCATGTCAGACCTTAAAATCAGTTTGTCTCAACACATGAAACGTGAAATCTAACTTTTGTGCAGAAATGTTTCATTTTACCAGGATCGAGGTAAGGAACAATCTAATTTGCTTTTTCTGTTTATTGCAGAATGTAATGCAGGAACGAACAATTTCCCTCAAATTTACGCGGGAAAGACACACGAAAAAGAGAGTTTCATATGGCCAAGCAGACGAGAGAGATAAGGTGAGTGACAAGAATGAGAATGAGAGTGAAAACGAGGATGAAAATGAAGATAACAGTGAAGAAAACGATGTAGGGAGGCGAAGGAGGAAGGAGTCCAAGAGTAGAAAGAATATATATAAATAAATAGACGATGAGAAAGAGCGCACTTTAGGGTGAAATACGGCCGGAAATGAGAGTAAATTGTGTGGCTGAAGTAGGGTAAATAACTATAAACTAAGAACTGGGAGATACATCCGAGCCCATTGAAAATTAAATAATCACTGAACGCAAGTACATACATACACACATATACTCACACATACAGTCTTCCAACGCACAGACAACTGAACATCACCCTGCGCATGGCACGCGACGAGCAGTGACGTCATGACCCGAGTTGCGAAAGCGAAGAAAAAGCAGCACGGCGCAAATCACGCAGGCCCGAGCGCGTGGGAGGCGACTGACTCCAGCGCCTGACCCGGCCGAGAGCAGTGCCACGTGGGGGGAGAGGGGGGCCGAGAGTGGTGCCACGTGGGGGGAGAGGGGGGCCGAGAGCAGTGCCACGTGGGGGGAGAGGGGGGCCGAGAGTGGTGCCACGTGGGGGAGAGGGGGGCCGAGAGTGGTGGCACGTGGGGGGAGAGGAGGACCGAGAGCAGTGCCACGTGGGGGGAGAGGGGGCCGAGAGTGGTGCCACGTGGGGTAGAGGGGGCCGAGAGTGGTGCCAGGGGGAAGAGGGGGGAGCAGAAGGGGTCAGGGAGGGCCAACATCTCGCGCTGATGACCCGTTGCTGGAAGCTTAATCAGATAAGCTCTTCGTAGTGAAATATTGTCTGGGCATCGCGCTCTATTACATTAACGATTTTTGTTCGCAATTATCTACCGAGAGAGAGAGAGAGAGAGAGAGAGAGAGAGAGAGAGAGAGAGAGAGAGAGAGAGAGAGAGAGAGAGAGAGAGAGAGAGAGAGAGAGAGAGAGAGAGAGAGAGGACCATTTATACTAAATACTTATGAGAATCACGAAGCAATATTGCATTACATGTACTATACGTGTTAATAGGTGAAGCCGGCAGCGAGACTTCATGTGTAGGATCGGCGCACGAGGTTTTGGGCTGAGCGTTGCAGCACCAACACTCTCCCGATCAAAAATTCCCCAATAAAACATCGCTCAGTAGCCGATACATCCGGCAAAAGTTAGAGAGGAATATTGGCTGCGTTCCCTTCCGCTCGCTCTCCTCCGTCAGAGCCGCCGCCGCCGCCAAAGTCTCTCGTTCGAACGAAGTGTTTTAATCCGTGAGCCCTCGCCCCCCCCCCCATCCTCCTGCCCCACGCGCTCTTGTGCTCACTGAGTCTCCTC
>NC_091569.1:12375887-12380887 GCF_042767895.1 Penaeus vannamei | reverse complement strand
CATGACAGTGATGATAATGGTCAGGGTGATAGAAATGATGGTAATGGTAGTGATAATAATAATGATAATGAAACTCATGATAATGATAATGTTAACAAAAATAATAGTAAAAATAATGATAATGATGACAATGATAATGAAATAATGATGATGATGATAGTGATAATTATGATAATAATAATAATAATAGTGCTAATGATAAACAACAATACTGATAATAATAATAATAATCTTGATAATAATAATAATAATGATACTGATAATAATAATGGTAATGATGATAATAATGATAATAATGATAATTATATCATGATAATGATAATGACAGTGATGATAATAATATTATCAATAATGATAATAATAGTAATAACAATAATAATAGTAATAATGATAATAATGATAATGACAATACTAATAACAATGATAATGATAGTGATAATGATGACGATAATGATGATAATAATAATGATGATAATAATGATAATGATGATAATAATAATAATAATGATAATAATGATAATAATAATAATGGTAATGGTGATGATAATAATAATAACAATGATAATGGTGATGGTAATAATAGTAACAATAATGATAATGAAAATTATGTTAACAATGATGATAATGATGCTTATAATGACAACAGTGATGATAATGATAACAATATTAATGGCAATGAGCATGTTAACAATGATAATGATAATAATGATCATGATAATTACATAATAGCAATAATAATGGTAATGATGATAATAACAATAATAATAAAAGTAACAACAGCAATAATACTAATGATAATTATGATAATTATAATAATGACAATAATAATACTACTTATGATAATATGATTATATAATGATTACAGTAAAATTATTGAAATAATGATAAAAAGATAATAATGATAACAATAACGATATTAATAATAACAATAAAATAATGATAGCAAAAAATAATGATAATGATAATAATGATCATAATAAGAAAGAGCATAGCAGTGATTGTAATAATAACAACAGTAATAATGATAATAATGGTAATTAAAAATTATTCAATTATCAATTATAATACTAACAATAATAATGATAGTAATATTAGTGATTATGATGATGCTATTAATAATAATAATGGTAATATTTATAATAGAAATAATGATAATTATGACAATAACGATAATGATAATAATAACAACAATAATGATAATAATAGTAACAATAATAATGATAATGATAATAATAATGATAATAATGATGATGATGATGATGGTGATGATGATAATAATAATAGTACTAATGATAATGATGATAATAATATTAATAATAACAATGATTATAATGATGATGATGATGATGATGATAATAGAATAATAGTAATAATGATAATAATAATAATGATAATAATTACAACAACAATAATAATGATAATAATAATAGTAGTAATAATGATAAAAATATATTCATGATGACAATGATAATAAGGATAACGATAATAACAAAATGATATTGATAATGATAATAATAACAATATGACAATAGCAATAACAATATCTGTCCTATTACGACTACTAGTAGTCATAAAAATGGCAGTTAATAACAACTGTATTACTGATAAAAGCAACAATATTAATATTAATAATGATAAAAATATATAATGCAAACAGTAGTACATCAACCAGTGCAATTATTGAAGAATGTAATTATTAATACGAGAGAAAAATGCAGTTTCGTAACCATACACTCACTGATAGACGAAGCAAAACGTGATGATAGTAAGCCCACACGCATAGATGAAGAAAACATCGATAATAATGGTAAAAGGAATGATAATGATAGTGAAAAAAAATCCTAGGTGATAATTCGTCGATGTGAATGGAAAGGAAGAAATTACATTTAGTACAATAGTCTATGGATATTGCACGACATTTTCGAAAGGAGAGACTACTACTAGTGCAAGGAGGAGGAGGAGAAGAAGAAGAAATAGTAGTAGTAGAAGAAGCAGGAGGAGGAGAAGAAGAAGAAATATTAGTAGTAGTAGTGGTAGAAGAAGAAGGAGGAGGAGGAGGAAAAGAAGAAGAAAAAAGAAGTAGTAGCAGAAGAAGAAAAAGAAGTAGTAGTAGAAGGAGAAGGAGGAGTAGAAGAAGAAGAAGAAGCAGTAGTAGTAATAGTAGAAGAAGAAGGAGAAGAAGAAAATAAAAAGAAGAAGAAGAAGAAGCAGTAGTAGTAGTAGTAGTAGTGGTAGAAGAAGAAGAAGAAGAAGTAGGAGTAGAAAAAGGAGAAGAAGAAGAAAGAGAAGAAGAAAAAGAAGAAATAATAGAAGAGGAAGAAGGAGAAGGAGAAGAAGAACTACTACTACTAGTAGTAGTAGAAAAGGGAGAAGGAGAAGAAGAAGAGGAAATAGTAGTTGTAGTAGAAGGAGATGGATAAGAAGTAGTAGAAAAATGAGAAGATGGAAAGAAGAAAAAATTGTAGAAGAAAGAGAAAAAGAAGGGGAAGGAGAAGAAGAAAAAAAACAGAAATAGTAGAAGAAAAAGAACAAATACAAAGAGGAAAAGGAAATAAGAACAGGAGGAAGAAGAAGGAAGAAGAAGAGAAAGGTGAAGAAGACTAAGGGATCTTGGTGGCAGAGGCCATGTATCAGTGTTAATAATGCTAGACTCTTCTACCTGCTATGCATGCAATCAGTCGTGGATTACCATGCCTTATATCCTTGCATTATTTAGGGAATCAAAGATAAACGTCTAGAAGCTGTATCAAATGAAGCCACGAGAACAATTCTTGGTGCTACGAGAACAACGAGCACTGTCAACTTATTGTTTACGAAATGATATACAACATCATTACCAATGTTTGCCATTAAAGGAATTCGAGAAACTTCCAAAAGCAACTAAAACGCAAAATTGTGAAGCCAACACTGAATGGCAACACCAATTCATCCTCAAACGTATGACTACAGGTAACACGCAAATACAGGTCCCATTTGCACAGTCATAATTAATAAGATCCCACCTGGGCGTCTCGTTCCACCATGGAAAGTGTCGATATTCGGTGTATTGTGTGTCTGCCCCTCAAAAGGACATCGAACCCTTTGTTGTGCTTATAAGAAGTACGTCCTTGCAGTTATTTGTGAACATCTTGCATTTTTTAACAGTATATATGGGGACTACACAGGCGGATCCTTACAGCCTGGAGGGTAGAGGAGGATGCACTTGTATTGTGAAGGAAAATATTTTGCAACATAAAGATTGTAAGGATGAGGATGGAGGTTCATGAGGTCGCAGAAATACTCAGGAATCGTTTTCTGTGATTCGCTGATTGCTCTCCAGACCCGGAACTCTCCTAATAAAGGCGCGGGAGATATTGCAGACGCTACTGAAATAAACGCATATGACGCAAGAGAACGGAGGCGTGTTTTGCAGTTTGTACGGATTCCGTCGCATGTTGGAATCCCTGAGCAATGATCACGCTGATCGTTGTCAGTATGTTGAAAGCAAAGAGTATATATAGGCCCTAGAGTGTCTCTTGCTAGGTTTCACACTTTTAAGAGCTGCTGCAACGATAGTTTGGGCTGGAAAATATAGTGATAGGAGCTAGAATAAGACTTCATTATCGCTTTGATTGGCAGTTTGGCAGTGTAAACAACTAGGGGCGTGTTAGGTGTAAACTCTGCTATTATAGTTTATACAGGAACGCTGGAACACTGAAACACATCACACAGACCCTTGTAACAAAGCCTTTCAGACCAACTAACATGAGGTACAAGGAATCGTGGGGCTGCATCACTTTCAATACTCAAGGCATTCTTGTATATTCCGGATTTACTTGGTAGTTGTTCACTCTTTGATACATAGCATTACTAAGGCAGTTGGCAAGACCAGGCTAACAAAAGACAAAGCCGTATAACACAAACGCGTACAGGATCTATCGAACTTTTACGTAAAAGTATATACAAAATAGAAAATAATACAAAGAAAAATATCTATTTCGAAACACCCACACAGAAAAAAGGAAAGAAGGAAAACCACAACCAGTGTCATAAAGGGTTACGAAAAAGAGCCTTTGAAAAGTTATACTCTTAAGTGGTCACCAAAAACAAGCAGACACAGTTTCTTGGGTCGAGTCGCTAATTACATTTCCGTGAGACAAGGGCAGGGAGAGGCAGAGTAATCGCATCACAGCCTCTCAATAGCGTCGTGGATCTGTTCCCACTTTATGATACCTCCCTGTGTCGGCTACAGTGGCGAGATTACACGTCTAGTGGGAATATTCTAGTGGCGGGGACAGAGCGAAGAGAGAAATACAGTTGTAAGCCTGTGTTGTGTGCGTTGTCCGTGCGATATTTCATGCAGATGAACTGACACAGATACTCGTACACACACACACACATAGATAGATAGATAGAGAGAGAGACAGAGAGAGAGAGAGAGAGAGAGAGAGAGACAGAGAAAGAGAGAGAGAGAGAGAGAGAGAGAGAGAGAGAGAGAGAGAGAGAGAGAGATTTATAGACATACACGTACATATAAACATCTTTTCCCTCGTTCTACCATTTAGGCTTTTACTAGCAGGCTGTCTCTCAAGATACAACTTTCGGAGAGGAATAAAGGGAAGAAAAGAAAAAAGTACAACTAATCCTTTTAGAAGATCACTGCCCTTGTATAGAAGATGCAAAGTCAGGCTTGTTTTGGTTTTCCTTGGCGGGACATGAATCTTCTATGAATAAAATGTAGCAACAATAAATCCCTTAACACTTCTGAGAATGGAATTCGATCCTCCAAGAAGAAGACCTCGACTGAAAACATTTACAAAATACAAACAAAATTTTCATTAATGGCAAAAGACGCTATGATACGCCTAGACTCTTGTCCTTTATATAAACAGAAAAAAATATCTGCGGACTATCCAAATGTAATTTAGGAGGTATTGTATGATACCCAAATATTATTCATAGATACCATCTAGATTTGAAAACTCTATAAACACATATATTTTTTTTCATTCAGATGAAGA
>NC_091569.1:12363387-12368387 GCF_042767895.1 Penaeus vannamei | reverse complement strand
ATTACGAAAAGTGCTAAAATAATACGAGATGAAAAGCAAGCGGGGGAGTATATCGCGGCGATCCGGAACGGCGAGAAGGGTGAAAGTTACGAGAAAAGTTATCAGGATGTGGCCCTTGTTGCACACAGGACCCATAAAGCCTGACCAGTGGAGAGGCTCGGGGGAGGGGGAAGGGGAGGGGAAGGGGAGGGGAAGGGGTGGGGAAGGGGAGGGGGAGGAGGAGGGGGAAGAGGAGGGGAAGGGAGGGGAAGGGGAGGGGAAGGGTAGGACACAGGCAAAGGGAAGGGGAGAGCAATGGGGGACTCTGGGAGGGGAGGGGGAGACCCGGAGTAGAAAGATCGAGGGTGAGGGGAGAGGAGCCGGGAAAGGGAGAGGGAGGAAACGAGGGCGAGGGTGAGGGAGAAGATCTAGGGGGAGGGAGAGGGAGGGGGGACCTAAGTATGCGCGAGAGAGGAACTAGTCGAAAGAGAAAGACTTAGAGAAGATAAAGAGAAGAGAAGGAATAGATCTGCGGAAAGGGAAGAGAGGGGGAGATGGTGAACCAGAGGAAGGGAGTGGGAACGATGCGGAAGTGAAAGACGGGGTTGGGGTGGGGGTGGGGGGGTGGGGGGTATAGGGGAGGGAGCTGGCGAAGGTGATGCAAATGGAGGCTATTTACAAGTGAGTATAATGAACTGACGATATCAACGGCTACCGCAGGTTTATACCGACGGTGGGTGTGATGGAGTTCAGTAGAGAACATTAAAGTAATACTAGAAATCACTAGCCATAGTCTTAGGTATTGTCGCAATTATCAAGATCAATAATATGACAGCAGTAATCATAATAATCGTGATAACATAATGATCATAATATTCATAATAATGATAACGATGA
Organism: Penaeus vannamei; assembly: GCF_042767895.1. Taxonomy (NCBI): domain Eukaryota; kingdom Metazoa; phylum Arthropoda; class Malacostraca; order Decapoda; family Penaeidae; genus Penaeus; species Penaeus vannamei. The sequence continues at coordinate 12,367,511 of NC_091569.1, read as the reverse complement.
TAATCATAACACCTACTATATGGCAATCATAATGATAACCGTATAATTCATAAATAGAAAATCACTAACAATAAACATAATGAGAACAGTAATATCTCTAATATTAATCATAATCTTAGTGACAAGCGTAATAATGGCTGACAATTGGTTAAGTAATAGACATTTAGCAAAATGATCGCAGATGTATGTCATCGTCATTATATTATTGTATGTGTTGTCAGGCCTGAACAATACTCTCTTCAACAACCATAGCAATACCACTTATCTCTCTTTGTTTTATCGTATCAGCTTTTCTACCGGTTGCTGTCACTGCACTAATTACTGAACCTGCTGCTATTATGACTAGTATAACTACCTCTTCTTCTATCAATACGATCACCATTATAACCACACATACACGCACATATATGTGTGTTTGTGTGTGTGGGTGTGCATTAACATTGTTAATGATAATATTTTTCAAAAATAATATCCTCTGAACATGCCATATATAGCTATATATAAATGAAAGAAGAGAGAGCGAGAGAGAGAGAGGGACAGAGAGAGAGAGAGAGAGAGAGAGAGAGAGAGAGAGAGAGAGAGAGAGAGAGCGAGAGCGAGAGAGAGAGAGAGAGAGAGAGAGAGAGAGCGAGCGAGCGAGAGAGAGAGAGAATGAGAGAGGGAGAGGGAGAGGGAGAGGAGAGGGAGAGGGAGAGGGAGAGGGAGAGGGAGAGGGAGAGGGAGAGGGAGAGGGAGAGGGAGAGGGAGAGGAGAGAGAGAGAGAGAGAGAGAGAGAGAGAGAGAGAGAGAGAGAGAGAGAGAGAGAGAGAGAGAGAGAGAGAGAGAGAGAGAGAGAGGAGAGGAGAGGAGAGGAGAGGAGAGGAAAGGAGAGGAGAGGAGAGGAAAGGAGAGGAGAGGAAAGGAGAGGAGAGGAGAGGAGAGAAGAGAAAGAGAAAGAGAAAAAAATGTGCACGCATGAGAAATCTGAAATTGAAATTGTACTAGTTTATTAAGTTTAAGTAGGTTGCAAGTATTTTCATATGTAATGGTTGCAGTCTGACCGGGCTTTTGCTGTTTCTGAATACCTTAAGAAGAAGAAGAAGAAGAAGAAGAAGAAAAAAAATATATATATACATATATATATATACATATATATATATATATATATATATATATATATATATATATATATATATATATATATATATATATATATATGTGTGTGTGTGTGTGTGTGTGTGTGTGTGTGTGTGTGTGTGTGTGTGTGTGTGTGTGTGTGTGTGTATTAACATACAGAAAATAGACCTGCAGTAGAATAATTACAATCATGGATTTACATGAAATATTAAAAGAGAAAGAACACATAATAAAAACTGAATATATCACAAAACGTACAAACAATCTGAATGAAAATTATAACAAAACAAAGGTTAAAAAAGGGTTGCATAAACAGTAAATACTTCATTTACATTACAGAAATAAGCCAGGAGTAAATAACGAAAATGAAAACGTGTTTACAAAAAAAAAAAAAAAAAAGCAATAAGAAGATTACGTAACATACAAAATTATGTAATTACAAATAGATGAAATATACTGAAATATGTAATTACAAAGGGAGAAATAAATGGAACTTAATTATCTTAATGGAGAGAGATTGATAATATCCATGTTTCCTATAGTAATCGTCCAGAATATTAGCTAATTAAGAAGGATTTTAAGCTAAATTGAAAGCTGTTCACAGTATCTTCGCCTTTGATTTCGGGAGGAAAGCTATTGAAGAAAACTGGAATACGATATCTGACATGGCTCTGTGACTGGGACGATGAAGCGAAGGGAGGGAGTCTGAAATTGTTCCATCTGGAATAGGCGTCGTTTGTGCCACTGTTGAAATAGTTACGGGATGAGATCAAGTTTTGCCAACATTTGTATGTATTTACCGAACATGTAAAATTGTATAGGTTTAACCTAACCTTACTTTAATAGTTTCAAATTGATAAATTAATCATTGGTGTGGTCTTTAATTCAACGATTGCTCTATTCATTTTCTTTTGTATGGTTTTGAGTGGTTTAGTGGTGTGGTGCTAGCTCCTCCCTACAATGTCAATCAGTAAATAATGTTTGAGTACACCAATGAAAAATAGATTAACAACATTGTTCCTCTGTTCAAATGATCACGAGGCATATAAAGTAAGCCACAAATCTTAGCTACTTTGTTACATACATATTGAATATGGCTATGCCAGTATAGGTGTTTATATTCACAATAACTCCGAAGAACTTTGCTCCAATCCAGCCTATTCTATGGTTGTTCATGTCAATCTGCATAAGCGGGTAGGAAACTGTTTTGTACCTGTTGAAGATGAACTGTGTTTTGTGTGTTGATGGTAAGTTTGTTTGAAATTAACCAGGTGTTAATGATCACAAATTCCTTGTTCATTCTACTTATAACACTATCAAGATTCCTTTCAGGGAAGTATATGGTGCAATCATCTGCAAATAAGATGAAACGTAGGGCGGAGGATGCTCTACACATGCCACTGATGTATAGAATGAAAAGCCGAGGCCGAGAAAAGAGCCTTGAGGTACCCCATATTTGACCGAAAGAAGATCTGAAGGTTTGCCATTCATCTGAACAAACTGCATTCTATTTGTCAGATACGATTATAACCATTGGTGTGATAAACCACGAAAACCATAGTAGTCGACTTTATCTAAAAGATTTGATGATCAACTGTATCGAAAATACACTAAGAAGGAATTCGTTACTGTCATAGACACAGAAATCATCATGAGTAAAACACTGCAAAGCTGATTCTGTTGATCACTGCGCTGTAAAAACAAACTGAAGGTCGATAATATATTATAATCATTACAAAATTCAACCAAGAGAGAGAGAGAGAGAGAAAGAAAAGGAGAGAGAGAGAGAGAGAGAGAGAGAGAGAGAGAGAGAGAGATAGAGAGAGAGAGAGAGAGAGAGAGAGAGAGAGAGAGAGAGAGAGAGAGAGAGAGAGCGAGAGAGAGAGCTAGAGGAGAGAGAAAGATAGATAGATAGATAGATAGATAGAGAGAGAGAGAGAGAGAGAGAGAGAGAGAGAGAGAGAGAGAGAAAGAAAGAAAGAAAGAAAGAAAGAAAGAAAGAAAGAAAGAAAGAAAGAAAGAGAGAGAAGAGAACGAGAGAGAGCGAGAGAGACAGAAAGATAGATAGATAGACAGATACACAGAGAGAGAGAGAGAGAGAGAGAAAGAAAGAGAGAGAGGAGAGAAAATATGAGAAATGAAGAAAAGAGAAGAGATAAACAATGAAATGAAGAAAAGAGAAGAGATAAACAATGAAAAGAAGAGAAAGAATGCGAGAGGAAAAAAATGTGTGAGAGAAAAGAGAAATAAAGAGAGAATTGCAAAGTGTTGAAATGAGCCACTGTGGGCCAGACATTGGGTTTACAGGAAGCGATCCCCCCATGTGTTGCAAGAGTGGAACATGTTACGGAATAAGCCCCAAGACCAGAATTTAATGAACCGATTGCCGTTCCTTTCCTGCAAAATGGAAACGCTCATTATCTCTCACTAAATGAAGGGAGTTATATAATTTACATACAATGGCATGCAATACATGTTACCAGTGAAAGCATATATGCTCTGACTCACATACACAGTTGCAAAATAAAAGCACGTAAGGAAGTCTTAAAGATTCATAAATGCAGTCGATACATGTACCCTCAGTAGTACGGTCTCATTCATAATGTGATAAGTACTTACAGTTGCACACTCACGTAATTGTAGGGCCCCACAGCTGCACAGTCACACTAGCGATTTCATTTTAATGTTGGTTCAGTACACAATACACCCACAGAATATACAAGGCATGCATTATATCACACCTACAAGATATACAACGCACAAGACATACAACACACGTTAAAAATGAGCAGTTACTACCATAAGACCAGTATGCTATATATGTTGTGTCGTAACCACACGTGTACAGGTAATAAAATGCGTCGTTAGACAGTTAGATAGTCTCAAGCAACTTCATAGTCATTCCAGTCGTGATATATAATACTATATGCACAGTTGGTTGTAAATAAGAATAATGCATTCATGTAATTCATTAATAACCATTAATGATTAGTTTATTTTCATGGCAG
>NC_091569.1:12345887-12350887 GCF_042767895.1 Penaeus vannamei | reverse complement strand
TTAGGGTAATATTATTGAGATTGAAACTCCCATTGCAAATTTAGGGGAGAACCTGCAAGGCTTGTAACTGTTTAAAAGCTGAAAAATATCAATTATTCGGTAAAAATGTATGTTCACTACTCTCATGAAATACAATTTTTCATTTATCTTGCATAAAATTCCTAATCTTATTCTTTATATGTTTCCAAACTACTTCTATCTTTAGAAATACACTTAAATATATAGAAATATGGCACTCTGATGGAAAGCTATGTAAACCTAAGAAATATAATCAGTATTTTAAAATAGATGGATTAAATAAAATACACCTGCTAAAGAGGAGAGAAAAAAAGGTATTCATTATCTTATGGTGATCGTACAAATACTGAGGGTGACCTTAGCAAGTCTTGGGAAGTCTTTTGAAAGCTGGAAGGTCTAAAAAATGCAATTTGAGAGAGAGTGAGAGAGAGAGAGAGAGAGAGAGAGAGAGAGAGAGAGAGAGAGAGAGAGAGAGAGAGAGAGAGAGAGAGAGAGAGAGAGAGAGAGAGAGAGAGAGAGAGAGAGAGAGAGAGAGAGAGAGAGAGAGAGAGTGTGTGTGTGTGTGTGTGTGTGTGTGTGTGTGTGTGTGTGTGTGTGTGTGTGTGTGTGTGTGTGTGTGTGTGTGTGTGTGTGTGCGAGTTCAATTTCACATTAGAATTCAAAATACTTTAGAGAGAGAAACACATATATATAGACACACAAGCAATTATAGACACAGGCTATAACATTATAAACTTAATCATTAACCATTAACATCGACTGTATAGCAGTTTTCATAAAACCTTTCTCAATTTATGCAAAATATGAAATTAGCTCACAGCCTAAAAGAAAATCTTAGAGGGAAATCTTCTTAAAGGCAGAACTGAATAAGCAGCAAATGAAGTGCAATACATTTTCTGAAGTGTTTTTCAGCTTCTACAAAGTGAATCAGTTTCAAGTACAACATTTTGAAAATATGACCCTGCATTGTATGAAAAGTTGAAGACACTTAATGATATGGACAAGCTAAACTAAAATTGGCTTTACAATGATAATAATCAAACCAAAAACCTAGACAACATGCACAAAATGATACCCATTTATAGCAACAAGCTCCTTTACTTCCTTACCTTGTCTACTGTCCCCATCAAGGTCAGATGTGCTTTGGAAGTGTGTGATGGGCAGGATAAGCAAATGTTCTGGTACAAGGCCTCCTTTTGCAAGTGCTAGGTACACATGCTCACCCACACTTACAACCAAGTGCTTCTCCACTTCGGGACTTGCCAAGCAGAACCAACAAGGACCTAGTGAAAATCATAATAAGAGCAGTTCAATATATGTATAAGTAAGCCTTTTTTTGCCTTGACTCAACTTAATCCTTTTTTATAACCTATTCAAATAATTATAATTTTTAGTAAACCTTAGTGCAAATGATTGGTCCATGCTGTCATAACTTCTCTCATACTTATGTCTTTGTTTCAATTTTAGTTCTATATGTAATTTTCCTCTCCACTTGAGAATCTAGGCAGGATGTAGAGGGTCTTGGTAATTGCAGGATCATCAATTAATTAATTGCGAACATCATCTCTATATTTCATGTAACAAATGTTTTGTTTTCATCTCTGGCCATATTAGAGATGAAAACAAGAAATATTCATAAGCAACTTTCATTCCCATATACTTGTCTAATTAACTCAAAGGGATTATAAATAAAATAGCACAGCTTAGCATAGCATAGAAAAAAGTGATTGTTAATAAGAAGAAATATCTATAAATTAATCAATACAAATTTCCCTTTCTTCTCCAGTTGGCTGTTGTAATATTTGTTGTAGTTACATTATCTGCTGAAAATATGGCAACAGGAAAATCATGGCTTTTGATCAAGGAAGGAAAGAGGAACAAAAAAAGCTTCATAGAGTTGCATGAAAAAAATCCATTCTGGTAATATAATGTACTGTATTGTACTGAGAAGGTTATGGAGAATAAAAGAAAGCATGAAAATTGAATCCTGACTGTTGTTTAATAAAATAAATAAAAAAACACAGAGACAATCAAAACAATGAAAGAAAAGTAATCAGCCAACCTACCAGTAGGTTTTGGTGGCATTCGCTTCCTCTCAAATTCTCTGTCTCCGCCACCTTTTCTCTTCCTACCACGGCCATCATCATTAAAATCTGCATTCATGTTGTAGAAGAACTGAGCAGCACCTGAACTCTGTGATTTTGCCTAGGAATGAATTTATGGATATATCAGTTAAAGCTCAAGAATCAAGTCTTTTATGCATGCTAGAATTAAATTTTGAAAAAGGCAAAGAATTATTAATCATGTTTTATGTACACTAACATGCCTTTATTAATGTTAAGGATATCCTAGTTATCAAATAGTGATGAATAATACCAAAATAATAAAATAAGGAAGGCATGAGGCAAGAAAGACAGAAATACAGAAAGAAAATAGAAATACATACAGAAAGAAAAAACAAAATCACAAGAAAAAAATTAAAGAAAGGAGACACACACAGAAGAAAGAAGACATATTCAAAGAGAATGAGAGGAAGAAGACAGACAGAAAGAAAGAGGTCAAAAAGATTAAAATAGAAAGAAAGAGGAAAAGATGACGAAAAAGAAAGGAAGTGGGAAAGGCAACAAATACTGTAAAAAAGAGGAAAAAAAGACAAAAAATAAAGTAAAAAAAAATTGTACCTGTGATGACAAATTTACAAGATGGGCCTCAGAGTACGGACATTCTGTGACGTCTGCTGGTTGTAAGTTCAATTCTGCTTCTGTGCAATGCATACCTGGAGTTATATTAAAGGCATACAACCACTTTAGCTTCTCTGGATTCCCTACTTTGGCTAGCCCAATAAAACGAGTAACGGGACGAGCTGATTCAACTAAAACTTTGTGGTTTCTGAAATAAAAGAGAGGAAGGTAAAATACATGGAGAAAGCTGATGATTACTTTTTTTTTTTTTTTTAAATACTAGGTCCCTAAAGAAATAGAACTAAAGAAACTTCACAACTAGGTATCAAAAATCGGAAAAAAAAAAAAAAATTTCATAGCTAAGATACAAGACATATAACAAATCAAACCTTAAACAAGAAACATATGCAATAATCAGAAATATTACCACACCTGTATGGAAGCCGTTCATAGTGCTTCCCTTCCAAGCCACAAAAATGGTATCGTGGCTTGATGTTGAAAGCTAGTCTGGAAATCATTGCTGATCCAAAATCATCTGGGTCACATCCTTCCTACAATGAGAGAAATATCAATAACATCTATGTTTTAAAAAAGTTTTCAAGAACCCATTTGTGTATCGTAGTTGGTTGTCTGTACCTTTAAATAAATTAATCCACACACACATTGGTTCTTCTGCTGATAAGTGATAAAGTCTGTATTATTTTAGCATTCATCCAGATTTTTAAAATTCATTCAATATTTGGAATCTCAAAAAATTCTTCTAGCAGCATTTAGTATTTAACCCAATGAAAGTAGTGAAGAAAAGGGCAATAATCACTCTGGTCACCTAATATTTCTTAGCTTGCGATAAAAGCAAATGCTTGAAAAAAACAGAATATTTATCTTCACTTTAGGAATCTGTACCTAACTGATACCAAACAAATGATACTGCTATTATCAGAAAAAGACAAGGGCTGTTTTCCCCTCACTATTTAATGTGAATATGTCCTGAGCGTGAGCTAGCTCCACTACCAACCATACCCACGAGGGCTTTCTCCTGTATGTGTGTGTTGGTGGCTTAACCCCCTACTTATTCCTCTCCTTATACCCCTCCAAGCCATCATAAAGTACACTACACACATCAACTCTTTCCCTTCCCCCTTGCTCTTGTATACTTTACTCTCACTTTGAACAGACGCCTCTAAGTTTGGCTAAACTATATCCAACATTATTTGCCATTTTTATAATCTTTTCAACATTGGCCACTCCAGGTGTGGCCCAGATGATCATTAGTAAATCAACCAGGCCACATGACCTACTAAAAGGTTTAATACTAGTAATTGGGTCATTGGCTGGATTATTTATCAATGATAATGCGACACTGCATTATTCCATCTTTCATAAATACCTCAGTACATCTGACGTAGGATTTGAATTTCTAAATCAACTTCCACCTACTGCCAATGAACTTTGCAATCATTACTCTAGTATGAGCAGATATGTAATATCTGTAGAGCTACTGAGATCCTAGTTGTGCCCTCCTTTTAGTGGGTCTTCTGGTATTGTTGGTTTAGTAGTGGGTCATACCTGGAGCGGCCGAGATTCGAGTCCTGGTCTGGGAGGGTTGTTATGTATTTATATGTATATGTGCATCATTTGTAATTGTTTTTTATTCACAGGGGTAACATCTTCAGCTTTGAATTTCACTATTTGGAAACCATCTAACATACCAGCATGAGACACAAATTTTCTGGAGTGTAAAATTATACTTATCAAGCATCAAAAGTTAATGGTTAGGTTAATGCAATCAGGTTGAAGCTGCCTGTTAATACTCTGAGAAAAAATAACATCCTGGTTCATTTACCAGTAAGAAAGAAAAACATCATCAAGAACAATAAAATGAAAATATATCCTTACTTACCGGTTTCTTTGCATAATTGCAAACAGCTTTTGGCCACTGTCCAGTGATGAGGATATCGATTACTTGCTTGCTTCCACACTGAGTCTCCAGGGATTTGATATCATCACCAATGAAAGAAAAATCTGTCTTCTTCTTGTCTTCCGACTCTCTTCCACTCAGATACATAATCTTCAGACCACTGCTGCAAGGGTAGATTCCATTTGGGCCTGTTGGAGAGGTATGATACAGTGTATTGTGCATACTGAGCAATCATCACAAAACTATCCAAGAGCAATGTGGAAAATAGTTGAGTCCACTGACTGTCTTTACTTGTTTTGTAAAATTAAATAAGCTCTTGGGTGTGTAATCTTTCCTTTCTGTATGAAACCAATGGAATTAACGTGTCATACTTAATGTGCAAT
>NC_091569.1:12330887-12340887 GCF_042767895.1 Penaeus vannamei | reverse complement strand
CCTCTGATTGGTCGGCCGAGTGAGACGTTCTCCTATTGGCCAGAACCGTTGCTATGGTTACCAAAGTTGTTTACATCCCCCCCCAGTATCGCACATGGCCTTCCTCCTTGAATCGCAAAAGCTCAGTTGACGATGCACGGGCACGGCCTTTTCAACTGGTGGGGATTTTCTCCCGCTTTGAATTTCTTGAATTACATCAATGGTAAGTTACAATTATAAACATGTTCTGTCGATCTCTTTTAAATGTGTACAGTACGACGGTAGGTATAAGTGAAAAATGGGGAAGGCGTCTGTATCAAGTGTGACAGGCAGATAAATCGAGATAGTTAGATACATACATACATACATAGAGAAAGAGAGAGAGAGAGAGAGAGAGAGAGAGAGAGAGAGAGAGAGAGAGAAAGAGAAAGAGAAAGAGAGAGAGAGAGAGAGAGAGAGAGAGAGAGAGAGAGAGAGAGAGAGAGAGAGAGAGAGAGAGAGAGAGAGAGAGAGAGAGAGAGAGAGAGAGATTTATCTCCTGTTGAGAAACGTAAAACCTCACTAACAAGTTCTAATCTGGCGCAGATGGCAATAAAAGGGCAGACTTGGTGCAAGTACTTGTCGTGGGGGCTGGGGACATTCGCCACCTTCTCATGACTCTTGCCGACGTTGCCAACAGGCCCGGAGCAAGACTCACGGTGAGTTTTAGAAGTCTTGATTTTCCTCAAAGAATGTACAATAACAATTTAAATAAACGCTAGTATGTCTAAATGAACAAGTCAACAAATTAATAAATAAATGAATGGATATACACACATATATATACATATACATACATAGGTGTAAATATATATGTACACACATATATATATATATATAAATATATATATATATATATATATATATATATATATATATATATATATATATATATATAAGTACACACACATATATACATATATACATAGGCATAAATCCGTGTGTATACACGGACCTACCTTTGATATATATCAATATCAGTCAATCTCTCTCTATCGATCACCATATGATATCTGTCTCTTATTTGCCTGTCTACTTATCTATCTATATACCGTATCTACGAGCAAAATACACGAACAAATCACAGCACAGTTTAAGTGTGTATGTTTTTTTTTTCTTTTTGTTGCATTCTTATCATTATCACTCTTGCCAAGGTGTACGTTCTGGAGGCCCAGGTGGAGCTCTACGCCCGGCTTCTTGTGCTCCTCGGGGCTTGCCTGGAACCCGGCTTTGGCTTGAGGGAGAGGGCGAACCTCCTCCTCGACCTCTGGGGGAATCTGTGCCTCAGACCAGTCACTAAGGATTACCTTGAAGTAGTTTCTCGAAGATTTTGCCTGTAAGTATCTAGACTGATTACCATGATCATTGTTTATCCAATATTTGAAGAATGGTAGAACACACTACCGTATTGGTATTATGGTAGGAAAACAGCAGTTTCGAATTCTTACAAGAGGATTTCGAAAATTGTCTTATTTTAAATCCTGTTTGTGCTTTGTGGGTTTTTCTTCTATCTTATATATGTTAAAGTGACATCTGTTTTGACATGCATGCTGTATAGAGTAACTGAGCAATGTTGTTAAGGACATTTGCCGATCTTTCTGTCTGCTCATTCCGTCTCCTTTTTTTTCTCTCTCTATCTCTCTCTCTCTCTCTCTCTCTCTCTCTCTCTCTCTCTCTCTCTCTCTCTCTCTCTCTCTCTCTCTCTCTCTCTATATATATATATATATATATATATATATGTATGTATGTACACATACATATATGCATATATTTATCTATAGGCAATGTATTGCTTATGCAAATGAAATGCTCTTTATTTTCTTCGAGTAATGTACATAAAACTCATAGCTGTCATTTTCATATTGCCTTTTACTTTCTTTTCTCGCTTCATTATTTTTTGGTTATTTTGCTTCTAAATCTTATTTATTCTTACATGAAGCTTCTTAATATCCTTACCTCTGATTCTAAATTGCATTTCTCCTTGTGAAACTTCTTTTTGTTTTTTAAATTCCGTGCTTCTGAATTTAATTGATTTTCCTCTCTTTCACGTCTTCCAATTTCCTCCTTCAGGTGGGTCACGGATGCAGCACGGTACCCTTCCCTCCTTGGCATCGTCTCGTGTTCCCGTCTGAAGTACCGAGAGAGAGACGCCCTGGATGCAGTCTTCAGGTCGTGGTATACACTCTCCCACCGTGATTACGACCCACCCCGCGCCTGGTGAGTTCGTGAGGGCAAGAACTCACTCTGAAGGGAGCTGCACTAGTCTCCGTGGGGTTGTGTCCCGTGGTGGTTTTATATTGGTGAACTGCCATTTTCAAAAGATATTTGGCAAAACATGTTCGAGGAAATTGATAAAGTGTATGCCAAGAGATAGACTCTTAAACAAAAGAAACCAAATGAAAATATCGGTTTTGTTGGCACTACGTACCGCGTCCTCCTCTTAAGAAACGCCCATTTTCCTTCCTCCTCCAGGGACGTGAGACTTCGGCAACTCTTCAAGACGAGATACGATTACCGACAGGCGGATGCGGAATGGGCGTGGCACATGCGTATGACCTATCGCCTTCGGGAACTGCCTGGCGTGGTCGGGGGTGAAAGAGACGGGCATGCGGAGGGCGAAGACGAGGGGAAAGTCAGTGACAGTCAGGACGGGTATGTGGGCGTGGGGGCGGGATGGGGAGAGGAGTTCTTGGAGTGGAGGATGTGCGGCCACGCCTTCGTGACCGCCACCGATTCCAGACCCATCTTGGCCAACACCACTCTGGCGTCAGGTGAGGGGTATGCGTATATAAAGTATATATAAATGAAGACACAAATATATATATATATATATATATATATATATATATATATATATACATATATAATTTTATATATAATGTTTGTATTTATGTTCACACACACACATTTATGAATAAATTTGTGTCTACTATAAACGCGCATATCCACAGTGGCAACGGTGCACGACGGCTGCAGCCGGCACCGGCGCGTCGGTTACTGGGGAGACGTCCTGAGCGGCCCCTTCCCCGCCCTGGCCCTCGCCTCCGCCTCCCCTTCGGTCACCAAGAAGGAGAACGGGAGAAGCAAATGTGTCAGTGCTTGTATTGTCTCGCAAAATTCCCTTAGGGGACACCCACAATTTTCATCATTATCGCGAGCGTACAAATCGTACGCGGCAGGGGGGGGGGGGGGGTTAAGACCAGGCGTACACTTTTTTGAATGTGAAAAATGATGATCTGTCAGTGGGCGAATCGACGGCCGCTATGGTTCACATTTCGCGCCACGTGTTGCCAGCAGGGCTGGCCGCTTTACCACAGAAGCATTTCTACTATTTTCTAAACAATAGATGATTAATAAAATGGGTGTAAATGTTAATATTGACCCATACACTATCATAAACGGATGAATATTAGATTACAGTTACAGTGCGTAGGGTCAGTCTGATGGTTATAGGATTCCCTGGTCACTTTCTTGTTTATTGCACTGCATAAAGCAATATACAATAAGTACATTATTAAGACAATAATGTAGCAACATACAACAGCATAAAATGCACCCACATCTCTTTATAGAAATTGTATTAGTTTAACAAGAAAATGCGACATTGACATATCTTTAAAGAAAATATATTAGTTTAACAAGAAAATGCGACAGTGAACCTGTTACTTGATTTATCTAAAACGTATACGACTATTCATGGGGTGTGTGTTGCAGGGCTGAAGGTTCAGTCACTCTATGGGACTGTGGCTCTGCCTTTGGTGATGCCCAGCTGGAAAACCCAGCTGAAGTGACCTCGGATGAAATTTCCGCCGCGATGACATTCGGTCTGCCACATCATGTCAGTTCATACCAGGGTGGTTTCAGCAGTTTTTTATGTTTAATTTATTTCAACTTGGGAAAATATGTCAATATTGTTTTAAACACTTTTCATTTGCATCATACTATCTGTAGTCATAAAAAAGAACAAAAATACAGCATATGGAAAAAATTCCGTAGGCTCTTCGTAATGTCCTGCACCAGACTCTTGATTTTAATTAAGTGAAAAAGCAATATAACAAGATATTTTTTTTTATTCATAAAATTTTCTTAGAATCACAAAATAAGAATCCACATACTGATAGGGAGAACTTGATCCATTATCATTTTTCACACGCTAACGTACACTTTTAGGTGGGGGGGGGGGGGGGGTGCTCAAAAGTCTACGCTTTGTAGACGTGATAATAATGAAAATTATGGATTACCCCTTACATCCTTGATTCTGTGTCTTTTTGAAGGGGCGATTTTGGTAAATAGATTATCTTTCTTTTCTCTCAACTGTATACTGACTTCTATGATTATTTTACAGAATGGAACGCAAATTGCTCAGTGGAACTTAGAGAACTTACTGGGAAATTTGTGGAAAAGGTCGGCGTGTAAGTCGAGCAGTGACTCGAGTGAAGCGACTAGCGATTCAAGCAGTGAAACAGGCAGTAAATCAAGCGGCGCTTCCGCCAGCCGCAGCAGTGCCACTAGTGATGAAGCGGAATCTAAATCAGATGACGAACAGGGCAATGAATCGAATGGAAGCGGGTCGATTAACGAAAGGATGGATGGTTCCCGGGATGGATCAAAAAGTGGATCCAGTGATGGAACCAGCGGTGAATGGAGTCGATCGGGCGAGGAATCAAGTGGAACCGAAACTGGATCAAGCGATGGGACGGGTACAGGATCAAGTGGAACAAACAGTGGTTCCAGTGGTGAAACGGGATCAGGCGAAGGAGAAAAACCGGGGGCGAGTGGTGATAGATCGAAGAGCAATTCGAATCACTCATCGAGGGATATATCGAGTAACAGTTTGAATGATGACTCAGTTAGTGGTTCAGATAGTTGTTCAGAGAATGATTCGAGCAAAGGGTCAATTGACGAATCAACGATCAAGTCACAAGACAACCAACACGGCAAGGAAAATGAATGGAAAGGTAAAAAAGATGAAGGGAAGATGACGAAAAATCATAATGAAGTGGAAGAGAGAAAAGAAAAAGCGGAAAGAGCGAAAGAAAACATTCAGCAGGACAGCAAGGGCAAAGAGACTCAAAATGAGATACGTGAGGGAGTGCATGAGTTTAATGAACAACATGAATCAAGACCAGATCCTTCCGGCCGGGCCAAGAAGTTATCCAGTTCGTCGCAGTCTTCAACAAAGGACGAGGAACACAGGACTGCCGAGAACTACCTGAGAGTGGAGGGCGTGGAGGTGGTTCTGCTGTCTCCAACACGCCTAAATGACCTCAGCACATTATCAGAGGTGAGAATGAAAGTTCTGAAGAGCAGTTCAAATGATAAATTGGTACATAGGGACACATGGCGACAGACCTCTAACTCTCTATAATTAATAAATAGATTAATATATATATATATATTATATATGTATATATATATATATATATATATATATATATATATATATATATATATATATATATATACATACACATATATACATACAGAGCGTGTGTGTGTGTATAGATTAGAAAATAGGTAAATAATAAAAAAATACAGCTATGTCTATAGTTCTCTCTCTCTCTCTATCCACATCTACATATCAATACCTATATATATATTCGTCTATCTGTCTACCTATCTATACACATATATACGTATACATAAATACATATATATACGTATATATATATATATATATATATATATATATATATATATATATATATATATATATATATATATATATGTATATATATACATATATGTAAATATCACCTATCTATGTACCCCCCCCTCTCTCTCTCTCTCTCTCTCTCTCTCTCTCTCTCTCTCTCTCTCTCTCTCTCTCTCTCTCTCTGTCTCTCTCTCTCTCTCTCTCTCTCTCTCTCTCTCTCCCCACGTAACTACCTACCTATCTATCTATCTCGCTAATGGCAATTCTTTACCCTCGGTAGATTCAAGGAGGACTGGACATGGTGTACCTCTCAGTCGCGACGGCGCACCTCCTCACGCCCTCGCTCGCCCACGCCCACATTCTCCCTGAAACGACTCTCCTTTTGGAAACGGCCAGGTAATTCTCTTCGAAAATGGCTTCAGCGATTTCTTCTTCCTTTTTCTTCGTCTTCTCATGGATTTGATAGGAAGTAATTTATGTGCCTTTCCTTTCTGATAGTTATGTGCCAAGGATTTCTTAATATTTGCAGAAGATATTTTTGAATTCTATTTGATTAACATACTTCAATCATGATGCAATTATTTTCGAAAAAATGTATATATATATACATACATACATACATACATACATACATACATACATACATACATACATACATACATATATATATATATATATATATATATATATATATATATATATATATATATATATATATATTTCTTTTACAAAACATTCCTGCATGAAGCCCGACTTCGCAACGCCATCCCTTGAGTTCTTCACAGCGCCCTTCTTTACAACCCGCTTCCAGAATGTTCCCGGATCCAAATATCTGAATTCAAGATACCTAAATTCCTTCATAATACCATTTTCGCAACGACCCCCCTTGAAATTCCTCCTTCACAGCGCCCTCCATCATACCCTCCTTCCAGAATGTTCCCGGAGCTGACCGATGCCCAGGTCGCCGAGTACGAGGCGAGGGTCCGGACATCGGCGGAGGAGGCTGGGTGGGTGGCGCAGGACTCCCCCCCTCTCTGCCACCTCCGCTTCGGCAGGAAGATGTGAAAAGGCGCCGGACATGCTATTTTCTGATGCTTATGCTCATGAATATACACATAATTAACTAAAGGGAATGTAGAGGAAATATTTCGGACACGCGGATGATGGCCTCGTTTGCCTGTTGTGCCTCTGATTCTCTTGTTCTCGTTTTGTGTCATTTGTTTAGGGACATGTTTATTTCTGTTTCGTCCCATATTGTAAGATGCATAATCTGTACGTTCACTTCAAAAAAAAAAAAAAAAAAAAAAAAAAAAAGGTCTTCTGAAGGGTATTATATTAATTTGTGTTATTCCATTACCACAATTACTGTTTATTAATCACATTATTATAAATAATCTTATTGCATTTGCTGTTATTATTTCTATCATCATCATCATCACCACCTCCATCACTATCATTATCATCGTCACCTCCATCACTATCATTATCATCATCATCATCATCACCACCTCCATCACTATCATTATCATCGTCATCATCATCACCATCACCATCATTATCATCATCAATACTTCTAATAATGATGATAATTATTAATATTGATTTAAGGATCTGTTATTCCTAGTCAGCAAAATATTTAATTGGCAACAAGAGATTTCTTCACGTTTGAATAGTCTTGCAGAATATAAAATGCGGTTTTCGCTTCTCCGCTAATGGGGTTGTTCTGGTATTTTTTCCAATAGCCTCAGTAATTACTTTCAAACTGTCCTTTTTAGAAGAAAAAGAGAAAATTCACTTGTACATTTCGCGTTGATTGCATTGCTGCTAATAAGAACGGTGATAATAATATTAATAAGGATACCAGTAATGGCAATAATAATAATTATTATCAATTCATTTATCATCAATATGATAATTACTATTATCAACAGAATCACCACTATGTGTTTTTTTCTATTTACTACATCAGCACATGCATACAATGCACAACAAAAACTTGACATCATTTTTTCAATTAACTACATATTTGTTCCATCTACACAATTTTATTATCTAATAAGAATAACGTAGGTGAAAACATTCTCCAGATGCGTAGAAAAGAAAGACGAGGTAGTTGATATAATACATTTATTAGTCCCAAATTCTCTGTATACATGTGAGAGACAAGGATGTGAACAATTTTATATAAAGCGAGTGATTAGTGGCATGTGAGGGAGGGGGGGGGGGCACATGGCCACCCTGGCACCCCCCATCACCGATTACTGTATATCCTTATATCTCTTAAAATGAAGACATTAATAAATAAACTAGATAAGTAGATGACCAGATAAATAAATAAACTTTTGTCTAGATCAAGTAAATAAATGAATAAGAATGAAGAAAACTGAAGTTCAGGTTTCTGGAAAATTAATATAGATAGTGAATAAAGAAATGTATTCTGTAATTCCTTCTATACGAATTTAATGATGAATTTCTTTTGCAAAATCTACACGGAAGAGGAAGAAAGTATTAACTTGAATACCCTTTACAACTTATGGATTTCAGAATGTGAAAAGAAAAATCATGTCAAAGAAGTGCTACTTTTGAGATGAAAGGAGACGTGAAGAAGTGAAGGATCAGGATAGGAATAGTAGTCGGGATTATGAATGGGTTTCTATTTATTCTTGTTTTGATGAATGAGGGTGTTGTATGCTGTGACGTCATAGAAATAAATTCTGACGTCATCGAACTCTCGAGCCAGTTAACAAATTGTCATGCTCTTATGGTGATGAGGATGATGGTGATTCTGATGATGAAGGGAGGAATGAAGGAAAGAAAAAAGAAAGAGGATACGTAGGGAAACGGAAAAAAATCAAAATAAGGGGGGGGGGGCAAAATCAAAATAATGTGACCGAACAAACCAAAGAGGTGATAAAGACATCGAAATAGAGATGGTCACAAAAGTAATCAAAACGTTTACGATTTCTGTCCAAACCCTTACGATAAGCATCACTAGATTTTTTTTTCACTGAAGTATCATGATTCTATGAATGATAGAAAGTGCGTAAAGGCATATATATATAACCATTAAACGTAGCCAGCTGTTACATGACTCACCTCTTGCTGCTGAACTGAGAAATAGTGTGCAGTCTTCTAAGGGAATACGTATTACTTAAAAAGAATCAAGGACTACGTATTGTCTAAGGCTGTACTGGACACTATTTCCTCTTCTCAGTAGTCTGGTGCTTCTGCTAGCGTCGCATTTAATTCTCATGACTGATCTATTGTTATCACAGAGTATCTGCCTGCGCAACCGAGTCTATTCATCACATGTTGAATCCCGACCTCCAGCATACCTGTTGGGTGTCTTAATTTTCCACAGGTGAGCTGCATTAAGAGCGAGAACCTGCTCTTTGACACTGACTCCCCTGGGGGTGAAGGGTTAGAAGAGGGTGCTGGCAACCTGATGTTGAGGGAGGGGCCAGGGGGGCGGGGGGCATGGGGCTGCTTATAAATATATCTTCACTCACACAACCTACAATAACTATCTGATATTCAAGTTACAATGGCCCATATACATATCGAATCTAATACACACGCATACCGATACAAGTATCTTGGTAACAACTGGTCGAGTTCATGTAGTAAAAAGAGGCAGCGACGCCTCGGTAACATATCTGTACATATCACCTTGATAGGCCAGACTGATCTATCACAGCCTAAATATCGGAGTGAATTGTCGTCCATCTCTGGCTAAGATGACGACGGGGTAAATCGCCACGTCGTCGTCGGGCAAAATAAACTGGTCTTTATCATGATTCACAATCGTGAAGTTTGGTTACGTCGTGTTGAGGTGCACGACACTGGCGTGCGCAGCGGGGGATGGGCGGCGGGGGATGGGCGGCGCTCCAGGGCGGGCGGTGGACGGAGGGACGGAGACATCACAGGCGTCCGGGCTGTGGGCGTGAAGGCTGGTGGGGCGGGCAGGTGGAGGACTTTTCTATATTCGCACTTCCACTTTCTTACGGCATCTCGCGGTGTCAGGCAGACATCGCGTGTTGCCCTCTACTCTTTGGTCTGACGTTGCGGGCTGCGATGTCAGCGCCATGACCTCCTGACGCTATGCACAACGCAGGAGCATCAGCAGCACCGCCGGATGTGGGAGCTGAAGGGGCCAGAGGGATACCGCAGCGAGGAGAACACTATACGGTGCTGTCGAGAGGTAAGTGCTCCTTGATCAGCTGTGAAGGGAAAAGAGACAAGAATTAGCGACGGATCCTCCCTTCTAAAGCCGTGCATGGCCAGGCACTCGAAACATGGGCTCGTCTCATCTATATTCACATAATC
>NC_091569.1:12315887-12325887 GCF_042767895.1 Penaeus vannamei | reverse complement strand
GCTAGTTTTTCTATATGAATGAACAAACATTAGAGTAGAAATTTTGAATAAGTCTGTGAATAATACATGACTATAAACAATCTTACTATGCCGTAGTAAGTAACCTACTTCCAAATCGACACTTATCTCCAGGTCTAACTGAAGAAACTAAATGCAAAAATTATTCAAAGGCTGAATTATGTTTCCTGTGTTCGTCTGCCTATTAGACTGCCATTTGCAAGGAACACATGCAAAACAGGCATAAATATTCCACAGACGATGATTAAATGTTTTAATTATAATCACCATTTTATAAAACACACTCAGTCCTCATGTAGAGGATATATTTCACAACCAAAAACGCCACGTCTCGACATCTTACTTGGAGCCCTGGCGGAATGGTTGGCCACAGCCTGAACAGAACTCGTACTTGCACTGCGTGCATGTGAAGTGCATGCAGCCGCCTTTGGCCAGCGCGTACGTGAATCTTTGAAAGAGGAAGAAATATTGGGATTAGTAAAGATCTGGATCTCATCATGTGAATCAAAACGGAATCAAATTAGCAAATTATGAAATATACAAAACCAATCTGTACTAAACAGAGAGGAATTCAGAGTTTAAGACACAACAGAAAGAAAGTTTTTAAGACGGAGACTCACTTGCACTTCGGGCAGGTGATCCCGCACTCTGCCAAGTGCTTAGCCACGCCCTGCGCCTGCGCCTCCAGGTCGTTGTCGTTCTTCCAGCGAGCGAACGCCTCGCAGCTGATTCCCTCGTGAGACGCCTCCCACTGAGGGCGAGGAAAGTAACTGGAGGTTAGCTATGGCACCTTTGGGTTAATATTGATCCCTTATGAATCGCCGCTAAATTGGAAACAAGTGGAGAAATGATTGCATATAGAGGAAAAACGGAGAAATGAAAAAGAAAAACATTAAACATACATGTACATTTCTGTGAGAAAGAACAACAGTACGTAAGGGAAAAGGAGAGAGAAAAAATCCTTTTTAAAATGAGATATACATGCATGTCTGAGGGAAAAACAAACCCCCAACATAGAAAAAAAAGATATACATCTACAAATGTCTTCAATTAAGAGGACGTCGACTACTCCTTCGGCCACTCACCGGGGCGCGACAGGACGCGCAGGTCACGTCCTTGCAGTCGGGGCAGATGAGCTTCCTGGCGCGAGGGTTGGCGATGAAGCCGGAAGAACACTGGAAGAGAAGGTCGACGGTTTATTACCTTCATCAAAGAGGTTGTTTTTGGTAGCGTTGGTTAGTTTGTTGGGTGGTTGGTTAGGAGGATAACTCAAAAAGTTATGAAAAGAGTTTTATGAAATTGACCATAGGTGAGTCTTCGCCCAACTTGGATGCGGATCTCTTCCTTTTCCCCCTCTTCCTCTCTGGATCCACCTTCTTAATCTAGTTGTGATTTCCTTCCAGCAAATGCCATTGTTAGGTTATATTTGCGTCTCTCCTCCTTCTACTCATTCCTCTTTCTTCTCTCATCCTCCTAATTCCCTTCCTCTCTCTTCCCTCTTTCTCTCCCTCCTTCATCACCACCACTCCCCCCTTCTCCTACTTTTCTCATCCCTCTTCCCCCCACTCCCTAGACTAATCCCCTCTTTCTCTCCCTCCTTCACCACCACCACCTCTCTTCCCTCCTCCTCCTATTCTTATTCTTCCTCCCCCCACCCTCCCCTCCCCAAACTCAGCCCCCTCTCTTTCTCCCTCCTTCACCACAACCAACACTCCCCCCTCCTTATCCTTCCTTCTCCCACCCTCCCTTCCCCCATACTCACATCCACTTTCTCTCCCTCCTTCACCACCATCACTCTTCCCTCCTCCCCCTATTCTTATCCTTCCTCCCCCACCCTCCCCTCCCCTGGACTCACCTCCACTTTCTCTCCGTCCTTCACCACCACCACCACTCCCCCTTGCTCCTCCTTCTCTTCTCCCTCTTCCCCCACCCTCCCCTCCCCCAGACTCACCTTATTGCACCAGCGGAAGTTCGGGTCCTTCATGAGCGTCCAGTCCCGCAACTTCCTCTGGAACAGTTCATGCGTCTCCGAGTCCAGGATCGTCTTCAGAAGGATGTCCATGTTGTTCAGGTATTCATTGGCGATCTCCTGCGGGTGAGTGAACAAGGCCGTGATCTCGCTGAACATAATAGAGAGATCTTGCGTTGGAGAGTTTGGTGAACAGTGTGTGATGATATCGAAAGAACAAAAAGATTCCCAACCACTAACTCACTAACAAAGACATTCCTAATCACTAACGAAAGAACAAAAATATTCCCAATCACTAAGTCACTAACAAAGACATTCCCAATCACTAACGAAAGAACAAAAATATTCCCAATCACTAAGTCACTAACAAAGACAAAGAAAGAAATATGTTGATAAGTTATTCGAGCTAAAATGAATCTATATCTATATCTAAATCCAAGTATATGTATAGATATAACGCGATCTCTGTTCACATCTCTATTCCTCTCTCTATCTCTTTACACACACACACACATATATACATCTAGACATATATATACATTCAGTAACTGCACTAAGAAGTTATACTCATAGGAAGGAAAAAATAACAAGTAACAAAAACAAATCTACTTTCCAAATCACTGCTAACAAGGATATTCCCAATCACTAACGGAAGAACAAAAACATCCCCAATTACTAGATCAGCACCAAAGAACTTAACAATCACTAACTCCCTAACAAATTCATCCCCAATCCCTAAAGGAAACCGAGGGGCATTACCTCGCAGGCATCCAAATCAGGTTCGTTACAGAAGGGGCACCTGAGGTCGCGGATGTTCTTGGTCTTGATCTGGAAGGTGTAGTAGGTCTTGGCACATTCGCAGCAGCACCGGTGGGTACACTGCAGCATAGACACCATCTGCCGGTACGTAAATACACGTGTGGATTTATGTGGTCACTTTGTCTTTTTCTTTTCTTTGCGTTTGTTTGAGAAATTTTGATGTATTCAAATTGTTGGTTTGTATTGGATTTACTGCTTTTGTTTTGTTGTCTGTCAAATGATATGGCCGAGTGGGTTGTAAGAGGCTTCAGAAACAATAAAATTTGTTCCGTTGTGAATAATTCAGATCATTTAAACTAATCCTATTTTAGACCGAGAACGAAAAAAATATGACACAAAGAAAATATAACGGAAAGAGGGTAGAAGCCACAGCACCTTCCCCATAGGATACTTCTCGGCGCACAACTCGCACTCCTGCTGGAGGAACTGCAGGGCCGTGTAGATCGAAGAGCACTCCTCGGCGGCCTGCAGGGAGTTGGCCTCGTCGAAGCTGAAGTTCATGAGGTGCGCCGCCAGCTCCGCCTTCTCGTAGCTGCCGGCGTGCCCCTCGGCGAGCAACCGACGCACCGTTCTCTGCAGCAGGAAGGGGTGACGGTGAAATGGGGTACATTTTGCTATATGCATACATGTATATACTTTGTTATACTAACGGATTGGCTATGATATGCCTTAGCTGTGATATCACAGGCATCCCATATACATATACATCTCTCCCTCTCTTTCGTTCGCTCTCTC
The DNA here is from genome assembly GCF_042767895.1 of Penaeus vannamei. Classification (NCBI taxonomy): domain Eukaryota; kingdom Metazoa; phylum Arthropoda; class Malacostraca; order Decapoda; family Penaeidae; genus Penaeus; species Penaeus vannamei. The sequence continues at coordinate 12,322,346 of NC_091569.1, read as the reverse complement.
TCGCTCTATCTATCTATATATATACATATGTAAATATTTATATACACAAACAAAGTAAGACTTGGGCTATCATGACTCACATCGAAGTTGAGCTGCTCCTCCTCGGGGCTGGTCGTCTTGGTCTGCTCCTCCGCCGCCTCCGAGGGTCCTGTCAGCGGCCCGGGCGGCGGATGCTCGTCCTTGGGCGTCTCGGGCGTGTCTGGCCGTTTCCCTTCCTCCTCCATCTTGGCCTCCAGCTGCTTCCTCATCTGCTGGATCTGCTCCTTCAGCTCTCTCACCTCCTGGTAGTCAGACTCCTTCTTTTGCCGGGCCTTCAGACCCTCGATCTGGCGGGCGAGAGTGGGAGTCTGAGGGCGTGAGGGACGCGCCGAGAGGGCAGGAGAGGACAGGAGAGGTCGGCGAAAGGAAGAGCAGAAGAGGTAATCTAAAAGGTCATCGAAAGGTCAGCGGAGAGCACAGGAGAAGTCAGAAGAAATTGGCGAAGAAGGAAAGCGAATGAGCGAATGCCAGCGAGAATCCGCAAGATCCCGAAGGATCATTAGTGTAAAGGCAAGAATAGAAAAGTCTGAGAGCTGAAGGACACGTGAAATAAATGTAACAGAAAAGAAACGAATTATTTTTGTTCCATTTACGAATCTATGGATATACTTGAAAATGAAAGGACTGGGTTTAAGGATTCTCTAAAGGATTTACATACACACCCACTGTCGTCAGCCATATTTCCCCGTGTTTCCTATACCTCGTATATATCTCTATGTTCGTCATTTCTAAATCCTCTCACTCTTTGGAACCCCCATGCCCTTTTCGTCTGTCTCTGCCTCTATTCTACATGTTCTGTTTATGTTCATGTTTATATATCCCCTTGCTTATATGTTCTCTCATTTAATTTTCTCTCTTTCTTTCTTACTTCATTTTTACCCGTATCATCTCTATCCCCTACGTTCATTCTGCCTCGTCTCTGGCTACATGTCTGTATCTTTTTGGATATCTGTTTTTCTTATCTTTCTTTTTAATTATCCATATATTTTCTCTCTTGCTTGCCAGTCTGTCCCTGTCTCTCTCTGTCTACCTGTCTGTCTCTGTCTCTCTCTCTGTCTACCTGTCTGTCTCTGTCAGTCAGTCTGCCTGTCTGTCTGTCTCTCTATCTGCCCCCTCTCTCTCTCGCTCCCATTCTCTCAAATAAACTCAAAAGCAGGAAAAGAAAAAACGTTTCTTGGATATACACTGTCTTTCATATCTGAATCGCAAGATGACAGTGCCCTATATACAATAAATACAAACAAAAAACACGAACAATAAAACTGCAACAAAAACAAAAAAACGATTATAGGATGTGTAGCATGTGTACGAACCTGGTGAATCAGTTGAGGAAGCTACACCGTGCAAGGAGGGAAAAAAAGAAAAAATATGGTGAATATGTGAGCTTTTGAACATGTGCGAAACAGATAAACAAATAAAAAGGGAAAATCAATATAAAAATATAGGAGAAAATGAGATGGGCATATGAAGATGAAATAGATTTTGAATATCTAAAAAAATACTGTATGGTCTACATATCAAATCACAAAGATGAAAATGGAAATAAACAGAGGAAAAACAAAAACAAAAATGTCGTATAATCGACACATTAAATTGCAAAAGGAAGAAAAAAGTAAAAAAAATAAAAAATAAATAAAAAAAATAAAAAAATAATAAAAAATAATGGTGGATCATTGTGGGTTAGCGAAAAGGGCAGAGACAACACTGAACCAAAACGAAACACTCCACACAGCCCGCAACTGAAAATATACCGGAGCCAAAATGTCTACTTCATATAGATATACATATATTTTTTTTTACACAACTCTACCACGAGTCTAGAATCGCGTTGGAAGTCCTCTAGAACACCTACTGTGCTCAGTGAATCTGCGAGGAAGCGGTTTACATCACTCTCATTAGCTTACCTGTCCCTCGGTCGTTGTACTCGAGGTCACAGATCAACGGTATTTTGGTCACTCATAAGACTGCAAACAACTACAGTAGATACTACAGACGCCTAGTGATAATCACTTTTACTTCTGCATTTGAATACAATCTTGGGCATTTGGAATTGCTATCTTTACAGCAAGGAAGAAATACTGGAGAATATACGATAGAGAACACTGTGATTTTATGCCTACTGCGTATTGGTGGCAAAGAGAGTAGTACTTCTCTGCAAGTGACAATGCTGTTCGACTACGGAAAAGCTATGACTTTATTGCGATCTATTCTTATTCAATTTAAACCTAAGAATTTGAAGGAAGAAACATAATAATAAGAAAGTGCATGCATGGCGATAGTCACTCGTTAGACAAGCCATCGAATCTGCTCTCGTGTAAGATAACTCGACTCATAAAAGAACTTAAGTTAATATTGAAAAAAAAAAGATAAAAACGGTTTACATTTGAATGAATTAAAGACATGAGGCGATAAGACCCTTGAGGCACAAAAAGTAAAGAAAAGAAAAAAATGTGGTTTGAACTGAAAGCAGACGCGGGGTTTGTCTCTGGGTTACTGGAGGGCGAAGCTATGAGAAGCATTAAGGCCGTGTTACCTGGACCAAGAGATGAGGGATCTTTGAGGGATCCTCCTCGCTCACCCTCGACGGACGGTCATCGTCTTCAGAGTCTCCCGACGACTCCGAGACCCTCGCCCTCGACCTTGTTCTCGTCGAAGAGGTCGTCGAGGCAGTGGCAGCGGCGTAGTCGGAGGAGGACTGGTTGGTCGTCGATGATGGTCCTGCGTCGTCTGCGCCGGCGGCCGTTCCGGGTCTCCTGCGGCGGGTGTATGTCCCTGCGGCAGTGGAGGCGGCTCCTTCCGCAGGCTGAGAAGAGTCTGCCGCCTCCTCCTTGGTCTTGGACGACACGATTTCTATCATGGAATAAGGCTTACTGTCTGATAACCTGGTCCGTCGGCGTCCGCCCGCGGCCTTGGTAGTCGCGGCTTCTGCTGGCGTCTCGGTTGGTGTAGGCGGCACTGGACTGGACGCAGACGGTGACGCTTCGGCCTCAGCTTGTGCCGGTGAAGGCTCCGCAGGCGACGCTGAGGCCGTCGTTTCGGGCGGAGGCGGTACAGTGTCGGCTGGAGCCTGAGGGGGCGGTGCGGACGATAACGCCGACGACGCAGGCGCAGAAGGTTCACTTTGGTCTGCTCTGGAGGCTCCTAGACAAAGAGTATCCTCGTCAGGGGTTGGTGTCTCGTGGGTCAAGGAAGAAACTTCAAGGTCATAACTATAATGCTCAAAATATGGAAATCGAGGAGAAAGCTTGAATTAGCTGGATCTCATGCACTTAATGAAGTATTTAATGGCGGGCGGTAGTCAAGTCTATGATTAGATCTAACTATTAGAAATTTAGATTAGAAATCAAAACAAAAAGGTATTTATCTATCTATATTATAAACAAAATGTAAATATTCAGCCAACGCCAAAGTTGCGGTGTTTAAAGAAGCATTAGGGCCAGGAAGTGGCAGAGAAGAGTGAGCTGGTGTGAGGAGCAAGAATGTCATGCCGGCGTGACGTCATGCAGGTCGTCCGCCTTTACTGACTTCTGCCACGACCCCCACCTGCCTCGCCGCCCTCACCCTGACCACGACCACGTCGGCGCCTTCGTCGGCGCCTGCGTGAGGGTGTAGTGGTGGAAGGTTCACTCCCAGCTTCGGTCTTTGCCTGAGAGGAAGGGTCGATGCCTGATTTCAGGACGACCTCCTCGTAATAGATACCTTCGTCGTCGTTGTCGCCCGCGTCTTGGGCTTCGTTTGTGATGAGGGCATTGAGCTTCCCCATCGTGACCTCGCTGGTGTCGCGCAAACTGTCCAGCTCTCGCTTGACCTCGTACATGGTCTCGTAATCGTCGGGGGCAATCTTGACCGGCGGAGCCTCGGCGGGGGCGTCCTCTGCTCCGGCGGCGGCGTTGTAGTAGTTGTACTTCGGGTCGTTGTAGTAGTTGTGCGGCGCCTCGGAAACGCTCTCGTCGGCCCGCTCAGGGATGCTGGCGGGGCGTCCGGCCTCCGAGGGGGCGCCGCCCTTCTCGTCCGACGCAGCCTTGGCGGTGCTGGAGGGGGTCGGCCGTGGGGAGGCAGTACCAGCGGCTGCCACGCCGCGGCCGACGGCGTTCAGGTGGACGACGTCCGTTGGGTTGAAGGGAAGGAACAGATCTAGAAGAGAAAGCGCCATGGCCAGAGCAAGAAGCGGGTTATTTGGGCTCTACGGTCATCCTGGACACCGTGGGGGAGCGAGACCAGCACAGCTTCGCGTAGGCAATGCAACAGCGGAAGGTCAGCAAAGCGTGATATTAGATCTGCGTGTTGCCGACAAAGCAGCGGAAGGCTCGCACGTGAGTGAAGCTGATGCCGGGTTCGAAGACATACACAATAGTGAATGGCATGTGAGTGTGGAAATCATATACCCAAATATGAGTACTTTGCCAGCAGAACTCATTATGTAAGACCTTAGGACACGCCCCATCAATGACCTGTGTGGCTGGTCTCGCAAACCTTTTTTGGTGTCGACGAATTCAACGCATGTAAAACTGAATACTATATTGTGAGACGAGAGAAAAGATAAGAACAAAAATAATAGATCGGAAAGCGTACATAGGCTAGCACGAACGCAGCATGAGGACGCTCGTGTTAGCAAGAAGCTCACTTTACAGCTGGGAAATGGAAGCAGAGCGTCGCTTAAATAAAAGATCTACCGATACCATTAAAAGTCCCTGCTGTCCTATTACAGTAGTGACTGTTTACTTGCAGATGAACATTATTTACTCTACTCGCCCTGTATACTCTTCTGACCTGAGTTTCTACTTACTCTTGGACGCTGATCTGGAGATGATCCGACCCGATTCAGTCATTTCACTGATTTCCTCTGAAACAGAAAGGACAAATATATTGGGAGATTGAGAGGGAGATAACATTATAGAAATGTGAATAAGGAAGAATTTGACTTAAAAAACAATGGGCTTAAAAAAATAAGGGAAAATAAAAATTAACAAATGAAAATAAAACGTATCATTGGAATTCACTAATCAAAGCATATTAAGATTACAGAAAAATCATCCATATTTATCACACTTTCACTGCGTTGGGAAAGATTACCTTCTTCAGGGATGGTGTCTAGCGTGCGCAGGTGATCGTCATCTTCAGAATCGGTAATCGGAGCTGTAATGTGAAAACTATATTAATAGATATCTTCCTTCATCTTCTTTCAATATAAATAAACGGTACTCTCAATATCGTTACCATTCATCCCAAACTTCCTACAAAGAACATTTCATAAACACATCATCAGCTATTGACATGTATATGATGACAGAGGAAGGTGACATGATCTAGGCGGACGAGACATTCTCCACAGTGTTTCTCACGACCCAACAAGGACGACGCACCCTGGCCAACAGTTTCCTCCTCCTCTTCCGACGGCTCAGGCGTGACCATGGGGGCGTCCTGGCCGATCTCAGGCGTCACCGACCTGCTGAGCGACTCCCTGACGGAGGTCTCGCGCGCCATGGCCTTCGCGATGGCCTTGCCCACGATGGCGGTGGCCTTCTGCATGGTGACGGGGCCCGGGCGCGTCTGGGCCATCCCGGGCTCCTCGAACCTCGACACCTCGCCCGGCTTTTTGTCACTCCGCTCTGAGGACGGGGAGCCGAAGCCTGCGTTAGCTCTCTTTGAATGGCCTCGCACTTGGTAGGGGAAAGAATACTGAAGTCAGTTATACTTTAAGCAAGAGGGGGATTTGAAAAAAAGAATATGGGGATGTTTTAGAGAGTGATGCAAAAGCTGAGAGAACAGAGAATTAGCACAGTTAGCGTCATGCCCAAGGAGGAGGATGGGGCGATGCGTGTGGGCGTGTGATGACACTGTGGGAGTGTTAGTGCGGACATGGGACCAGCCTACACTTCCAGATATCACCACAGTTACCTGGCGTCCTAACCCCTTCTTCCAACGATCCGTCCGTCTCTAAAGGATTACTGACACATGTTTCCGTGTTGTCCTCGTCCTCGTCACCCAGCGCCCCCTTCCCCAGCGCCGCCTCGTGCTCGGACGCCGCGACCTGCTCCGTCTGGACCAGCTCCGACTTCACATTGACTCCATCGGAGCTGAAGGAGAGATTCAGTCTGCCGGTGGTGATGCTGACCGAGTCCTCTTCGTCGCTCTCGTCGTAGTCGCCGAGCAGGAGCGAGTTCCTGACGGAGGAGGGGGCAGATCGGCTCTCCGGACGGGGGGCGCGGGAGTCGGGGGGGTGGAGAGGGTCCTCCTGCTTTGCCTGGCCGCTTGAGATGGACTCGTACGCGTTAGAGAACCGGAGATCCGGCTCGGATTTATGGGAGTCGAACGGCTTGGCTGGGGCTTTGGAGGAGGGCTCGGGCTTCCTCGAGGAGAGCGTCACGTGAAGAGTGCTCGAGTACTTGCGATAATTCTTCTTGGGCCGGGCATCCGGGG
>NC_091569.1:12300887-12305887 GCF_042767895.1 Penaeus vannamei | reverse complement strand
TGAACGCAACGGGTGTTAAAAAAGACAAAAATACACGGACTAATTTCCAGAAACTATACAAAAAATTTGACAATGCGCAGCATCACACGTAGTAAATTCAAATAGAAAAAAACTATAAGAAAAGACAAACAGCGGATGTAAAAATGAATATCCAAAAATAAAAGTCATTCCCGGAAACTAAAAGAGAAAAAAAGGTAGACAATACGCATCTGCACGTGAGATGCCGTGCACGTATCACACAAGGAACAGCTGACACCACCGCCACTGCTGCCTTTACCGACGGCAGTGAAGTACTCATAGAAGGACGGACTTCCCAGACCAGCGAGAATCTCATCTATGAGGGACTCTACGGGCAAGAGAAGACATGCTCTTATGTATCCTGGACTCTTTGGAATCCGTTTATCATCATGATATTTTATTTATCTTTGATGCTTGGTGATAGTTTCGAGGCGTGTATGATACGACATGCTGGAGTGAATTATCCCGCCGATGATTTTGATTACTCAAGGCACTGATTGTAAATTATAAATTAATTGATTATGTGCAGTGATCGATAATGCACTACCACAATCACAACATAATAGCATCAGCATCATCGATGTTCATATTTAAAGATTTGTCAATTGTAAAAAAAATCCCTCCCGTATGTGCCAAAGTTGCTGTACTTAGCGGCCCGGAAGACATCAGGCCACATAAGTAAGCAGCTTTGATAAAAAATGAAAGAAAAACAAAAGCGTATTGATATATAAAAAAGAATCAATGAGGGTGTGAGAAATGTTATCAGCTGGATGGCACCACGATGCCCGAGGGACTGCGGTGAGACCCAGATCTAGGAACCCCACCTGCCCGTCGCCAGGAGCAGAGGGAGCGAGAAGAGGGAGCCTTTCCCCTTCGGCCTCTTCCGCTGCGTAAAGGTTTCGCGTCTCAGAAGCTGCCTTGGACTCTGAGACTCGAGTGAAGAGGTGTTACGTGTCTGTATTAACACTTGCTGAGTTGTTAAGAGATTGAGCAAAGTACAGCGAGAGCAAATGTCACACAGCGTAAATATATATATATATATATATATATATATATATATATATATATATATATATATATATATATATATATATATATATATATATATATATATATACTTTTTTTTTTAGCTACGCGTTACTTAACAGCATTTCAGTAATGTAGGATTACATACGCTTCTACGCTAAATGTACAGGGTCACTAATTACACACAAAAAATTATAGCCGCAGGTCACACCCTCCTTCTTCCAAAACAAAATGCTACGAGAAAACAACAAACAGCGGGCAGCCGAAGCGAGTGCAGCGAGTCGCTTTGCCTACCGTCGTCGGACTCCACGGGGGACGTTTCCCTGGGCGACGGCGACAGGTTCTCGTAGTCGCCGTCGTGCACCTCGAGTCTCTTGGGGGTCAAAGGTCGCCGGTCCTGCCTCTGCTCGGCTCTCTTCGACATCTTCTTGTACTTGTCGGTATCCTGGCCTTTGGGTTTCTTCCTGTTCTTCTGCACCGTCGCGTAGATGGGCTCAGGACGCGTCGCAGGTTCCTCTTTCCTCAGCTTGTCAATATTGGCGTATACGTTCTCAAAGACCTCTTCCTCCTCTTCCTCCTCTCCCTCCTCCATCTCCGCTTCATTCGCCGGATCCTCGTCTATGTAGGCAATGTTGCCATAAACGTTTTCGAAAACGTCATCCTCATCATCATCCTCTTCGTCCGCAAAGCCTACGGGATCTGTTGTCGGAATACGTGTGTAATTCTCGCGCTACAGTATACATATTTCGTACTACTTTATTAATACTGAAGAAGGTTTACTGGCCTACGCGGTATTGCGTCGGGGTCGGGAGGAAGGGAACGGACACAAAAGAGGTCCTCATTCTTACTTGATGAATAAAATGGAAAGAAAAATGCAGCATATCCGGGTTCAAAAGGGGAAGGGGGTATGAAAACATCTTTAGATATTATTTAGATAAAAAACTCATGGAAATTTATATCTGAAAGGGAAGTGCATTGTTAGCTATCACCACGAACAACCCAAATCATCGCAAACGACACAAACGGGAACATGAGGAAGGAACAAAGTCTCAGTCTCATTCACGCCTGAAGACCAGAGAACATGCGATCTGAAAACAATGGCTAGAATTACCAGATGAGGAAGATCTTTTCGCGGAAGTAGAGGAAGGTGAATGAAATAAAACAAGCGAAGGAAAAGGAGATCAGAAGGAGAGAAGTGAGGGAGAAGAGAGAGGAAATCCTACTAACTGTACCTTGCTTGGTCCCTGCGATCGCTGGCGGTGCGGCGGGTGGCTCGACGGGCGCGGGCGCGGGCGGCGGCGGCGCGGGCGGGGGTGGCGAGGGCGGCGCGGGAGGGGCGTCCTGGACTTCCACCTGGGCGTGAGCGGAGGAGACCGGCTTGGGTGTTTGTCCTTCAGGAGCCTGGGTTGTAAACGTTCAGGTCGGACTAACCTTGGCCCTTAAGCGTTAACATGCATGGACAAGATACACTTTTTTCTTTCATAAATCACACACTCCAAGGATATGATGGCACGAGCCCCTACCCTCCCCGTAGAGAAGAAGAAGAAGAGGAAAGAGTTAAATCCTCAAATTATGCTATTGAGTGCTGAAGCCGGAACCCTATCACATTTGCACCTTTTTCGTCATTTTCTTTTTTCGTGTCTGCATGAATATGAGGTTTTCAGCAGGTATCACATGCATGCCTCGCAGACGAAGACGGTAGCGATCGTTTTCGTCTGATCATTGCTCGTCTTGATCTTGAGCTACTACTAGAATGTTTTTATTGCTATAGGAACTGAAGTAAGTTAACATACACATAAGCTAATACCCTAGAATATTTCTATATACAATATAGTAGGCTCCTTTACATATGTTTATGTACGAGAATGTTCGTGTGATTCCCGGGACCTGTTTCATAAGACCACTAGTTTACCTCCCTGGTAGCACTGGTACACTACAGGTGTGACAGGTAAGACCATTTGCATGCAGAAAGTTCATATGAAAGTAGAAAAATAACGGAAAAAGGGCTAATGTGATAGAACCTTCAATCTAATTTCAAGTCTAAGCCTGTCTATATCTTAAGTCTAAATCTAAATGTAATTGTCTAAACCTAATCTGATTTTGTGTTTAACATTAAATCTAAACGTAATTTTAAAGGGCATATGTGAAGTAATTATCGTGCATTGTTTTTTCTTTGAATATTGTTCAGTAATGTATGCTTAGCCTTTTCATGAAAAAAAAATCGAAGAGATCCTCTGGTATCCCCCAAAGTCCCATAGCAACGCCCTTAGAAACGAAGATGCAAAACTCGGCGGTCTTCGGCAATCCCCGATTGTGACGTCATTCCTAGAGCCAGGGAGAATCTTGTTGAATAGCGTGATACACACAGTGCACCATGAGTCGAGGATATCTCGGAATTGTTTCAAGCTATCAAAGTTTGTAACAAAGGATGCCGCGGCGTTGTGTAGCAATTCATTGTTCCCATTCATGTCACCAGCTATTTGAATGGCCAAAAGACCGCGACAGAGCAAGGAAGTGGACACGTTTTGTGCATGCCAAGCGGAGCAACTTTCAGCCTGTGCTAACCAGCGTACTTTGCCTGAAACACTTCGAGCCCGATTGCTTTGCGAACAGAATGGCTTACGACATGGGATCTGCAAAACGGTAGGCCATTTCCAATTTATATTTGTCATGATCACGACAGCGCAAAACAAACTCTTTTGATTGGCGGCGTAGCAAGCATTCATTGCGTGGGTACAACACAGTGTGCCAACTGCATTGCAAGTGTGCATGTATTACTACACAGAGGTAGGGTAGGTACACCCCAAAAAGCATAACACAAATAAATACCGATACCCCTCCACTCGCGAATGGATGTAGGCCTACGCCACGGGTGCAGACAAGGGATAGCTCAGCCTGCAGAAATTTTGTACCATACAGAAGCGGAATCACACATTCGACTATAAAAAAATAATTTAGAAAATTACCATTCATTCAGTCTCTTCAGGTATCGACGCCACTCCATGTCTGGCTGGTTTGGCACAACTTCCACAACATCCACAGCGTCGGGCTCGTGCATGTACGGTCCAACAACCATCAACCCTTTATATTCCTCTTCTTCCAACTCTTCGAAGACATAGGCACCCTCTGAAGTTGTACCAATGTCCTCGTCGGAATAATCCGATGAAACCACTGATTTCACTGCCGCTGTAGTCTTGTTGTGAGTCCGCCAATGTATTGAATGCTGAGAATGTTGTGATCGTGTTCTGGAATTGACGTCACACATCCGGGTTCCGAATTTTCGCGGGAAAATATAACTTTACTTCGGAAAATCGAAATAAATCAATTTTGGGGAATTACTTTCAGATTTCCCTTTTTACTCATATTAGAGAGATGGTTTGCGAGCTGATTCTCCCTTTTTAAAATTTTCAGTTGTTACTTCACATGAGCCCTTTAAGTATGTGAGTCTTAGTCTAAATCTAAATCTAAATCTTATGCCGATTCTAAAACTAAATCTAATTCTAAAGCCAGGCAGCTTTACCCCGCCCCCTCCCCTTCTTTCCTCCATATCCCCTGCTCTCCCTCTCCCCTCCACTCCCCCCTCACTCTTCCCCTTTCCCCCTATCCCTCTCTGTCTCCCCCTCCCAGGTCCCCCCGCCCCCAAGACTTACCTGTGGCGGCGCCCAGATCTTCATGGTGAAGGGCTGAGGCTGCTGCGGCTTGTTCAGCTCCTGAAGGGCCGCGTCAGTGTCGCCGTCGTTAGTCTCGAGGGCGCGGACCACATCCTGCCGCTGGAAGTTCCCGCGGGAGAGGATGTCGTTGAACTGTAAAAGGAGGGCGGGGTGGGGAGGGGGGGAGGGTATTAATGAGGGCAAAGATGGAGAAAGAGTAGATTGGTATCCAATTTTTATTATTATTTTCATTTTTATGATTGCATTTCTTGTTGTAGTTGTTGCTCCTGTTATGATTATTATTAT
>NC_091569.1:12278387-12280887 GCF_042767895.1 Penaeus vannamei | reverse complement strand
TCGCTCTTGGCCGTGACTTCGGACGCCACCGTGTTGACGACCGTGTCCTCGTGGGAGCTGTTGCGGTCGCCCCGGTCCTCCGAGGGGCTGCGGTGCGAGGAGCGCGAGTCCTCGGCGGGGCTGCGCTCGCGGCTGCGCTCGCGGCTCCCTCCGCGGGACACCGCGGCCTCCACGGGGCTCCCCCTCCTCGGCGTCTGTCGGCCCGGAGTCCTGGACCGCTCCGAGTGGCTCTTCCCTCGGTTTTTGAAGCGGCTGCTGCCTCCTGTAATATACAGGATACACCTCCTTAGGATTTTGAGTGAAACACATTTAAAACGGATGCATTTATTCAGCAAAATCTGACATTGCAAAATGAGCACATTAAAACTGCCATAAAAATGGACAAAGACAAAAAAAAATATCTCACATTTGATCATACTATTATGCCCGCATTTATCAAATGGATTATACTGTGATGCACAGACAAGATATCGTTCTTCAGTCCTTTACAGAAGTGTTAAACAATGCACGCAATTCACACAGGCTAGGGTCACTCCTTCCATCTAAGTTTACCTTCTCTCTTGCGTGAGCCTTTGTCTCTGTCCCTGTCTCTGTCTCTGTCCTTATTGCTGACGCTCTCGTAGTCGCTGCCTCGCCTGCGGGAGGACGACGAGACCCGCAGATCCCGCATGTGTCGCTCCAGCCGCTCCTCCTCGCCGTCGCTCGCCGACTCCGACGCTGACGCCGAGCTGCCTCGCCGACGGGATTTCTTCTTACTCTTGCTCTTGTTCGAGCTCGAAACCTTCGTGCGAGACTCTCGTCTGTTGTCCTTGATGTTGAAAGATAAATTACTCTTCACCACCCCGCCGTCGTTGTCGTAATCAGACACGTCTCGGTCGTCATCTTCGTGGTCGGTTCGTCGGTCTCTCCTCCGGTCGGAACGATGTCGCTCGCTCCCTCGCCGGCTGCTGCGGCCGCTTCCACCGCCGCCGCTGCCCATGGTCTTCGAGCACATGCCACAGGTCCTCACTCCTCCAGAATTGATGAAAGTGCAGTGGTCGCACTGCCATGCCAAGCTGCTGCCCACCTTGTTATTCCTGCCGTCGTCGTCGTCGTCGTCGCTCACCGACGAGGATCGGCTCTCTTCGCTTTCCTCCGACCGCTGCTTCCTCCTGTTGCGGCTGCGTCGGCCGCTGACGTCGGCTCCGCTGAAGGAGCGCGACTTGGAGGACTTGTGCGAGCGGTGCGAGGAGGAGCGCAGGGAGGGGGCTGGGGAGGAGGGGACCTTACCGAAGGTGTTCATGGAGTCCGGGATGGACATGTTTAGGGAGCCCATCGCAGGCGGGCCCATGTGCGGGTGGTAGCCAGGGTAGTAGCCCGGGAACATGGGCGGCATGTGGTGGTGCACGTGGGGAGGCGGCGGCCCCCACGGGTACCCGGTCACGTCGCTGCCAACGGAGGAGAGGTTCATGGACAGGTTGGACGCTGTGCGCTTCATGCCGGAGGCATTGGCTTGGCTCGCGAGCATGTGCGCTGGCGTGCACAGGTCACACGGCGCGCCCCACATGGGCATTCCTCCGGGGTAGCCCATCATGTTAAGCTGCTGGAAGCTGCTAGCCTGTAGGGAAGATAAAACAGAAACTATTCAAACAACCGAGTTTCTTATGAACGCGCTGCTATGGTCACTATAGAGCATCTAGAGATACACAAAGGACGACCCCGTGCACTGGAGGGTCCGCACGCACCGGATGAGTGCCATTAAAGCCGTGCGGGGGCTGCTGCTGAGCGAGGGAGTTCAGGTCACACACAGAGGCTGAGGATACCATGCCGCGCCCGAAGGAGCTGCCGCGGCCGCCCATTGTGTTGTAGCCCCGCCTGGTGGTGGCACCTACGAAGGCCGACATGTCTGCAGGGGTGTGGCCAGGGGGACAGCTGGGGCCAGAGGGACCCCCGGTGCCGTCCCCGCCCTGAGAGGCCATCACCTGTGCCCACTGGTCGTCGGAGATGCTCTGAGAGCGGTTGCGGGGCATGGGCTTGGGCGCCTCCGACTCCCAGCCGACGCCCCCGGGGCTCGGCTCCACCAGCGACGTCTGCGAGACACCATAAGGGCTTATGAGGCAGAAGCACTACACCTGCTAGTCAACGGAGGGGCCTCACTACGCTACTCATGGCACCAAGGGCAGAAGGACATTAGACTCAGGCAAGTGCAAAGGAATTCTGAGGCTCAGGAAGATATGCATCCCATTACTCAACATTCAAAGCAAACATGATACTTATATTTGGAAATGGCTTTAAGAGACTACTTCCACAGAATTAAACATAGAACATAAATCTGATGGTATTCCTCTCGACTTCAAGCAATTACGTGTACAAGGCATTCCCACAAGAAGAAAGCAGACTGTTTATCAACACAAATCATAAAATCACTTACCTGGTGCAGTTTATCCGTTATATATTGAACATGAAATTTAATGTGAAATATTTTAGAAAATAATTTCTGACTTTTAAATAGTTACGGGTA
>NC_091569.1:12267583-12270083 GCF_042767895.1 Penaeus vannamei | reverse complement strand
TAATAATAATAATAATAATAATAATAATAATAAACAATAATAAAAATGATGGTAATAATGATAATGATAATAATAATAATAATAATAATAACAATATCAAAAATAACAGTAACGATAACTGTGATAATGATAATCACAATAATAATAATAATAATAATAATAATAATAATAATAATAATAATAATAATAAAAACTACAATAAAAATAATGATAACGATAATAATAAAAATACTAATAATGAAGATGATTCCATTAATGATTAATAATAATGATAATAAAATAATAGCAACATCAACAGTAATAACAATAACAAAAACATCAGCAATAATAGCAATAGGTATAATTATAATAAAAACAACAACAATATCAATAATGATAATATGATGAGGATGCTGATGACAATAGTGATGAAAACAATGATAATGATAATGATAATAATAACAATATTGATAATAATAATAATAATAATAACTAATAATAATAATATAATGATGGTGATGACAGTGATGAAGATAATGATTATGAAAATTATAACAATAATAATAATGATAATAATAATGATAATGATGATGATAATATTATTAATAATAATGATAATAATAATAATAATGACAATAATAGCAACAACATTAATAATAATATCAATAAAAATAACAGTAACAAAAGAAATATCAATAATAATAATAAATATGATAATAATAATAATAATAATAATGATAATAATAATAATAATAATAATGATGATGATAGTAACAATAATAATAACAACAATAATGATAAGTAACAATAATGATAATGGTAATAACAAAACAACAATGATGATAATGATAACGATACTGATGATGTTAATGCAGTGATAATAACTAATAATAATGGTAGTGACAATAATAATAAAAATAACAAAAATAATTATACAATACAATACTGATATAACAGCAGAAATACTAATGATAATAACATTCATAGCAGTAAGGATGATAATATAAATTACAGCAATAATAATAACAACAACAACAACAATAATAATAATAATAATAAAACTATATTAACTTTAACAATCATATTATATTGATAATGATGTTACCAATATTCCCATGAAAATCCTATTAACAGTAATGATAAAGCAAAGAATATATATGTGAAGAGCATTGATACAATCATCAAGTTCCACGAGTGAAAAAAGCTCTATGTGCAGGATTCCTGTTGAACAAATTACAAACGGAACAACGAAGGGAGGAACAATAATAAGAACAAGATAACTCGCGTGCTTTCATGTTCTTCCCATCTCTGTCCTATTTGAAAAACAAAACAAAACTCTACGGCAAAAGGGACCACACTTTCAATAGGTGTTCTTTTCTTTTAAATGGTATATTTTAGATCGTAATAATTCTATGATCTAGATTTACACTGTAATACTTTTATATAATGCTTTGACCATGCATCACATGTACCACAGCTTGCCCACGCCTGTGCAGTTAGCCAGGGTGGTAAATAAAGGACTAAACTAATTGAATAAGGGTGTCAACGGCAGCAGCGGAAACAGCGTTAATGATGATACCAAATTAACTTTAAAATGGTAATAAAAATAAAGATTAAAATACTACTTCTAATACTCCTAATAATTTTATTTCTAACAGCTTGAACTATAATAATGATACAATGGACGATAACATTACAAAACACCTGTGACATTGTTTATAAAAGTACGAAAAGAATAAAAATGACAATAAATATATTAATGATGCCAATAAAAGTACCAAAATGTAATTATGACGATATCTATAATACAGCAGCAACAACAATAATAACCATAATGATAATGAAAATAGTAATAATATTAATAACAATAACAATGAAATAATAACAATAAAGGTAATAATAATAATAGTAATGACAATACCACTGCTAATAATAACATACCAAAAATGATAACAATAATATTAACAACAACAAAACAACAATAATGATGAAGATGATGACAGTAATAGTAATATCAATCAAAATAATAATAATGACAATAATAGTAATAACATCACTACCACCACCACCTACAGCAATAATAATACTGATGATAATAATGAACATTAAAAAAAAAAAAAAAATTACAGCGATAATAATAATAATAATAATAATAATAATAATAATAATAATAATAATAATAATAATAATAATAATAATAATAATAAAAAGTAATCATCATCATCATTGCTCTTGCTACTATGAACAATTCTAGTGCTAATAACGATGCTCATAATAGCAATAATAATACTAAAATAAAAAATTATCCCCAATAAATGATGATAACAACAATAACAATAACAACAGCAAGAACAACAATAACAATAACAATTATGATAAAGGTAATAATGACGATAATAATGATGATAATAACAACAAAATAATAACAATGATAATAACAAGCATAATCATATTGATAATGACGGTGATAATTACACTGCTAATAGCAATAATAATAATAATGATAATAATATCATAAGTA
>NC_091569.1:12245083-12252583 GCF_042767895.1 Penaeus vannamei | reverse complement strand
CTGTTTAAAATTATATTAAGGTCAAACAACCAAGAAAAAAATGACGATGATAATGATCATGATAATGATGATTATGATGGAATAATAATAATAATAATAATAATAATAATAATGATAATTATATTATTAATAATAATAATAATAATAATAATAATAATAATAATAATAATGAAAATCAAACGTAACATTAGCAATTACAACAGGAAAAACAACAAAAATATTAAGCCAATGAAATAAATAAACAAAAGGAAAACAAGGAGAGAAACAACGACAATGGAGAGACGGCAGCCCAAGGCCCGAGGCTCAGCGCTCTCGGCCGTCGCTGTGTCGAGTCTTCGGCAACAGATTCCTCCGTCGGGAAATGGCTCGTAACGACACCATTGGCGACGACGGGAAACCCCCGACCCTGCCTCTTCTGCCGATGGGGGATCAGCACCCGAGGGCTATTGCGCAAGGTGTAGGGAGAAATAATGGGAACTGAAGGTTTGTTTGTGCGTGAGTGAGTGAGTGTGTGTGTGTGTGTGTGTGTGTGTGTGTGTGTGTGTGTGTGTGTGTGTGTGTGTGTGTGTGTGTGTGTGTGTGTGTGTGTGTGTGTGTGTGTGTGTGTGTGTGTGTGTGTGTGTGTGTGTGTGTGTGTGTGTGTGTGTGTGTGTGTGTGTGTGTGTGTGTGTGTGTGTGTGTGTGTGTGTGTGTGTGTGTGTGTGTGTGTGTCTGTGTGTGAGGATGAGAGAGAGAGAGAGAGAGAGGGAAAGAAAGAGAGAGAGATTGAGAAAGAGAGAGAGAGAGAGAGAGAGAGAGAGAGAGAGAGAGAGAGAGAAGAGAGAGAGAGAGAAACAAGATCGGTTACCCTTTCCATCATGATTCATATTTCTAAACCGAGAAAAACAAAATACCGAACACTCACAGTCACCTCACTTAAGTCGTTTGGTCACGTTGTAATACCAAATCGGAAATCACTTACTTGTTACAATAATATCCTTATTTTCCACAAGTATAATCAAAGGTTTCCTCAGGCTTGCTTAGGGACAGTCACGGTCAAAACTCTTGTCAAACCTGTTTCGAATTCCGTTTCGAACACCCTCTTAATACCATACTTTTTGTGTGGGGGAAAACAGATTCGAAGCCTCATTTCATTAAAAGACATTTGTCCGTCACTGTACTTCCAACCATAATAGGAAGACAGATTCAATTCATTAATTAAAAGACTTTAGTCTGTCACTGTACTTCCAACCATAATATGAAGACAGATTCAATTCATTAATTAAAAGACTTTGGTCCGTCACTGTACTTCCAACCGTAATAGGAAGGTAGATTCAACTTCAGTTCATTAATTAAAAGACTTTAGTCTGTCACTGTACTTCCAACCGTAATAGGAACATAATGGACATAATGGGATTTTTTTTCTACAAATCCTCAATTCTATGCTTTTAATAAAGTTCATATACCCCCTCCCCCCCCCCCCTCCCTCCCTCCCTCCCTCCCTCTCTCTCTCTCTCTCTCTCTCTCTCTCTCTCTCTCTCTCTCTCTCTCTCTCTCTCTCTCTCTCTCTCTCTCTCTCTCTCTCTCTCTCTCTCTCCAGGCATGTCAACACGGTACTTTGATTTCGCTATTATATAGTTTAATTAAGCTCTTAAGCTACAGATTAATAATCAGTAACCAGTTATCTTGTGAAACCCTCTAAACCCAACAAACAACAATAATAATCAGACTTGAAAAACACCTAAATACGTCAGAATATAGCAAACGATCCTGAATGACTGGTTTCTGTAATTTCACGTCTTCCTCTTGTCGAAACACATTTCCACCACTAGAAGCGTAATTAGAAACTTTTTTCTATAAATGCAAATTCTTTAGTTTCACGTCTTTTTATGTGATTTAAAAAAATCTTTATAATACAAATTAATACAATTTTTATTATTTAACATTTTCCAAATACCAAAACATTTTTTTTTTTTATCCACTGAAACAGAATTCGTAATTTTATTTTGTATGAATGCAAAATCAATAGCACACTTTCTAGTCTTCCGTTTTCCTCATACATGAAACTTTTAATTCTTTATAACACATTTTCTATGATTCAGCATCTTCCAAATAACAAAACACAGCATTTTCATTCACTAAAAATAGAATCGGTAATGCTTAATATAGATATAGATTTGGTAGCAGTCTGTTTAGTCTCATTTCTTCCATACATTAATTTTTTAGTTCTCTATGGCACAAATCAACATAATTTTACATGACAACACCTTTCTAATATCAAAACAGTATTTTCATCCACAAGAAAAAAATAGCACAGTCTTCCACGATGCAACTTTCTTCCTATCGAAAACAGTAATTTAATCCGCTGAGATTCAAATCAGCCAAGCGTTATCCAAGTTCAAACCTTTCTAATATCAAAACTTTTCATTCGCTAAAACGGATCATCGGCAGAGTTGAGAGGCGGGGCTGGACTGGAAACCTTGAGCAATATGATTTGGACACAACCTAGCCATAGTGGGCATTGTTGTTGGAAAAAAATTAAAAAGAATTAAGTTGTGAGGGAGAGGAAATAGGGCAAGAACCGTGTGTGTGTGTGTGTGTGTGTGTGCGTGTGCGTGTGCGTGTGTGTGTGTGTGTGTGTGTGTGTGTGTGTGTGTGTGTGTGTGCGTGCGTGCGTGCGTGTGTGTGTGTGTGTGTGTGTGTGTGTGTGTGTGTGTGTGTGTGTGTGTGTGTGTGTGTGTGTGTGTGTGTGTGTGTGTGTGTGTGTGTGTGTGTGTGTGTGTGTGTGTGTGCGTCCGTGCATCCTGGTCCAGATTTTACGTACTGTTATGTTATTAAGAACCCACACAAGACGTCTCACTTTCTTTTACCTTTTACATCACTGTTATCTTCCCAATAGCGTATCGAATGCGACTTATACCTGTGTAATAAAAGACAAATGAAAACACAGGTAACGACACCACGCCACAACACTCCTTTGTGTGGTTGAAGAATGTCGGAATTAACTCGCAACATTGTTCGTCCCAGATGTTGCTGACGGGAATTTGGTCGGGAATTTAGTTATTATTGTCATTATTGTCTAAATAAATTGCCTCTTTGATTTTCTCTTTATCATCGTATAAAGTAATCAACCAGCTATAATCACACTATTTGCATTCAGTGATCTAAGTCAGTGTTAATTCAGTACAATACGGATGGGATTGCAATGCTAGTGAAATTCAGTGTTATTTAAAGTTGTTTATATACGAAGAAGAAGCACATTGAAAAAAAAACTAGTTGTAACCCTTTAGTTTTGCCTTCTATACATATTTGAAATCATTTTTCAAAAAAAAAAAAAAAATCATCTTAAAATTGCCAGTAGCACTAATACAAAAAGACCTTTCCCTCAAATGATTGTCTAGAATAGTTCTCCAATAATGAAATACCAAACTCATAACAACTTATTACCGTCCATAAACTATCCACCAAAACAAGATCTTTCTCGGGTGTTGGGTTGGGAATTCACAGATGAGCTGGTTGGTTGGCCGCCAGCTGGTCCACGACTTGTTCCATTTCACTGAACACGCCCACCACGTTCCCTCTTCGGTTGGTACCACTAACAGGAAGTAGGAAGCGAAAGAAACGCCAAATGCCAACGAAATAAACAACAGAGGCAACTACCACCATCAACAGGAAGCGGGAAGCAAGAGAAAAACCAAACGCAAAAAAAAGAAAAGAAAAAAAACAATGAGACAACAACTACCATTAACCTCAAACCGAATCAGCATAGAGTCGCATCACGAAATACCAAGAACAAACAAGAAAATGTGCGAAAAAAGACATAGTACATCAAATAAACCTTATTAGCGACAAACAACTATTATCACGACATACAAACGTTTTGCCAAATGCCAAAAGGAAATGATAACAAAAGGTTTCTCTGGAGCACAGCAACAGGACGCCTCCTTAAAGACTCCTGCACGTCTAGCTTCAGCAGCTGTGGCAAACCAGACGAGCTGGCAGTCATGTCAGCAAATACTCCAGGCTTTGTGAATGAGGCGGGGGAGAGTTGCAGACATAGCAATGGCTAGTATATGTTTAAAAATAAGAAAAAGAAAAAAATGCAAACCAGGGACACTATAACAACAGAAAAAATTAGGTCTTAGATATCAGGGACACTATGACAGCAGAGCGGTTGATGGGATACAAGACGGGGTTGCAAATATAATGTAAAATTGCCGATGTCTGATATTGTTTTTAAATGCAGTCACTTCAAAAAATAGGAGCCTTTATGGGTGTACATTAATGGTTTACTTATGAAGAAATATAGAATACGAAACATGATAGATAAGAGAGACAGATAAGGAATAGAAAGAGAGATGGAGACAGATATATATTTATGAGGATGGAGAGATAGATGGGAATGGAGAAAGGGAAAGGGAAATGGAGGTAGGGACAAACAGATCGAGGCGGAGAGATAAGGTGGAGATGGAGAGATAAAAAGAGAGAATCAAAAACAGAGAGGGATATGAAGATGGAGATGGGGAGATATATATAGATAATCAGAAGTAGAGAGGCGGATGTAGATGGAGAGTCACTACGATTTCGAATGAAAAAGCGAAAATGGGAACGAGAGAGAGAGAGAGAGAGAGAGAGAGAGAGAGAGAGAGAGAGAGAGAGAGAGAGAGAGAGAAACACAAAGAACCATTTCTCCTCGGTGTATCACAATAGCAAACATGAGTCATCGCCAACCGTTTTTTGTGACGCAATATTTTTTTTTTTTTGTCCTGTGTCTTCATCTGAGTCACAGAGGTCAGTGAAAGTCTCAGGTGTGTGGAAAGGTCATTAAAATATAAACCAGAAGAATGGTTGCCTAAAGTCCGCTTTCGCGACTGTGTTTCTGTCTTCAAGCCAACATATCCAGAATGGTATTAACTGAGTGTACAATACAAGACCATTTTGGTGTTGGATTCTGATCTTTGGAAACAAAATGGTATTAAACATCAAGTTAGTTTAGAATTCTAAATCCTTTCTATGATCAGAATCTCCTCATGAAGTTTGTGCATGATTATTACAGAATGCGTGTATCATTGAAGAGAGAGAGAGAGAGAGAGAGAGAGAGAGAGAGAGAGAGAGAGAGAGAGAGAGAGAGAGAGAGAGAGAGAGAGAGAGAGAGAGAGAGAGAGAGAGACTGAGAGAGAAGAGAGGAAGACAGAGAGAGGGAGAGAGAGAGAGAGAGAGAGAGAGAGAGAGAGAGAGAGAGAGAGAGAGAGAGAGAGAGAGAGAGAGAGAGAGAGAGAGAGAGAGACTGAGAAGAAAGAGGAAGACTGAGAGAGAGAGAGAGAGAGAGAGAGAGAGAGAGAGAGAGAGAGAGAGAGAGAGAGAGAGAGAGAGAGAGAGAGAGAGAGAGAGAGAGAGAGAGAGTTGCCATTTAAGCAGTAGATATATATATATATATATATATATATATATATATATATATATATATATATATCATAATATATATATATATATATATATATATATATATATATATATATATATATATATATATATATATATATAACAACAATAACATCAACAACAACAACAACAACAAATACTACTACCACTTCTACTACTACTACTATTACTACTTCTACTACTGCTATTAATAATAATGATAATAACAATAATAATAACAATAATGATAATGATAATAATTCCTCTCTGCCATGACCCACAATCTGATGTAGAACACAACTGTGCCATGTTTCTCTCGCGTTGACCTGTTTCCTCATGAAGGATTTTCTTAATTTCTGAGACATCCTTCCTGGTCTACTTCTCTGGGTTTATCATCTGATCCTTTTGTCTTCGTTTCTCGCCGTGGATATTGCTGTTATGCGTGTGTGTCTGGGTTGCTTGCTTTGTACAATGTATAGGAATGTGGGACTGATATTTTACATACTTGTTCTTCTTACCGCTTTTCCTCTTCCATCTTTTCTAGATTTTTTTCTCGCTCCTTCTTCCCCCCTTTGCGTTCTCCTCTTATTGCCTCTTTCCTCTCTCGTCTTTCCCCTTTTCTCTCTTCTTTTCTTCTCTATTTCCTCTCCCCTCTTCTCCCCCTTTTCCTTTCCCCTCTTCCCCTTTTCCTTTACCCTCTTCTCTTTCCTTTCCCCTCTTCGCTTTCCTTTACCCTCTTCTACCCTTTCTTCTCCCCTCTTCCGACCATTCCATTCTCCTCTTCTTTTCTTTCTTCTCGCCCTTTTTTCCTCTGCCCACTATTCCCCCTCCCCATTGCCCTGTCCTTCCCTCTTTTCTCTCTCCCTTTTCCCCTCGTCTACTCCCTTTTCTCCCCTCTTTCCAAACCAGATCGTCGGAGATACTTACGAATGAGTAGTTAAATCGGAGTCTTGACAGTGGAGACCGCTTTTCCTTGTCGTCTGGCTTGGCTCTTGGTGGTCGCACAGCTTCCTTTGTACCTACCATCTTGCTCGCACTTTCAACTCCTTATATATCCTTACTATTTAGCTCTTAGTTACTCGTGTGTTCGTATTTTCTTCTAGATTTCGAACTCTTCTTGGTGGAATTCCAGCTTAGGAATCTTTTATTTTATTTTTTCAAGCATGTGTATCTTTTTATTTCTATTTTTCAATTTTGCGGTGGCACTTCCACGGGATTCTGGCAACAGGGATCCACACAGCTAATGGCCTTATAAGACAGGTAAACACTACTACCCTTTCTGCATCACAACGGCAGTCTTCGAGCCTTTTTCTGAACACTTGAAACGACCTCGGCTAGTTCTCTCCGTCTGCGGGACTATATTTCCGGTGATCTTCTCTCTGCTATGAGGCGCGGGGCTTGTTGCAAACGAGGTTGCATCGTTGAGCCAGCTATATCCACAGTGCACGGTGGTCGACACTACACTGTCTTGTTTACAGCGCGGTTGAAGCGTCCGAGGCTTGCCAATTCGATGGTGAGGAAAATACCTGAAGTCAAGTTGGAGCTCCTCCATGAGTGTGTAGGAGTCAGTGTCGCGTGTTGCAGGTGGATGACAGTGAGTCAACGTGGCGGAGGCGTGTAACGAAGGGTCCTACGATCGCGCACATCGGCGGATGAGGACGACAAAACATCTGGCGTGTAGTGACTGAGCCGTCTTCAACATCATGAGGAGGGTCCTGGGGTCGCAGAGAGATTTCTAAACCAGCCTTCGGGGCCACGAGGAACACAGGCTAATCATAACTCTGACCCAAATGAAGTCATACTTATACAAATGGATCTGTTCTTTGAGCACAAAGACCGTGAATTAGATTTATGATTATCATCTGTATGTAAGAATTTAGGTGCACACCGTTTTAACATTAAGGTGCCATACTTATGTACTTTTAAAATTTGCCTTAATCATGTACCTTTAAGATAGGTTGCCATGCCCATGCATTTTTTAACATTTGTTATACTTATGCACCTTTAACATATGATGCCATACTTATGCACCTTTAACATATGATGCCATACTTATGCACCTTTAACATTAGATGCCATACTTAGGCACCTTTAACATAT
>NC_091569.1:12230083-12232583 GCF_042767895.1 Penaeus vannamei | reverse complement strand
TATTATAAGTATTATTGCTATTTCTATTACAATTGTTGTTATTCAATATCATTACCACCACCACCACCATTATCATCACCATCATCATCACCACCACTATCATCATCATCATCATCACCATCATCATCATCATCACCACCACCACCATCATCATCATCAACATTGTTATTTCTGTTGTTTTTTATCATTAACATATCGCATTCCTCAAAGAAAAAAAGAAAAAGAAAAAAAAGAAGAAAAAAATAAACAAGAAAGTACCAAGAATAACTGCAATTACAATCAACAACAAGCAACACCGCCGATAATGGATGAAAAAGAGGATAAAGATGAAGATGATGAGATGGAGGAAAATGAGAGGAAAATTAATAGAAAGGTAAAAGCAGAGGTAAAGAAGAAGAAGAAAAGGCGAAAGAAAATGCAGAAGCAGAAGATGGAAAAGAAAAAAAAAATCAGAAAAAGAAGAAAACGGAAAAGAAAAAAAAAAACAGAAAGAGAAGAAGAAAAAAGGGAAGAACCAGAAAAAGAAGAAGAAGAAGCAGAAATAGAAACAGAAAAAGAGGGATACAAAGAAGCAGGAAGAGAAAGCGAAAGGAGAAGATAATGAAGAAGAAGAGGAAAAGAAGAAGAAGAAGAAGGCGTAAAAAAAGCAGAAGAAGAAGCAACAGAAAGAGAAAAAGAAGAAAAGGAAGAAGAAAGCGAAAAAGCAATAGAAAAGGAACTAAAAAAACAGTGAGGGGGGAGGAGAACAACAAAATAAAGCAGTAAGATGAGAATCAGAAGAAGGAGATTGAGGAGGTTGTGAATGATAATAATAATGATAATAATAAGGAGGAGATGGAGGAGGAGAATAATAATAATGAGGAGGAGATGGGGGAAGGAGAATAATAAGAATGATAATAATAAGGAGGAGAATGAGCAAGAAAATAACAATAATGATAATATTAAGAAGAATGAGCAAGAGTATAATAATAATGATAATAATGGGAAAAATGAGCAAGAGAATAATAATAATGATAATAAAAAGGAAAATGAGGAAGAGGATAATAATAATAATAATAATAGGAAAATGAGGA
Source organism: Penaeus vannamei (assembly GCF_042767895.1). Classification (NCBI taxonomy): domain Eukaryota; kingdom Metazoa; phylum Arthropoda; class Malacostraca; order Decapoda; family Penaeidae; genus Penaeus; species Penaeus vannamei. Next base: position 12,231,510 of record NC_091569.1, on the reverse strand, counting down.
AGAGGATAATAATAGGAAAAATGAGCAAAACAATAATAATAACGATAATAATAACGAGGAGGCCGAGGATGAGAAGAAAAAGAAGATGAAAAGGAACGCCAAGGAAGCGTCTCAACCCCAGCGCATTCTCCGCTTCGTCGCCGCGTTCGTGCGTTCTCGATCAGGAAGTGTTCGAAAGCCTTGACGAGCTTCAGAGGGGGCGTGGCCAAGAGCGCGTTAGGGGCGTGTCCAAGCGCTGTTGGCAGGAATAAGTGTGTCAAGCCAAAGCGCCTGTGCCAGCTGGGACATGCCACCCCCCTTCCCCTCTCTCCTCTCTCCTCTTTCCTCAGTCACCCTCCCTCTTCCCACCCCTTCTATATGCCACCCCCCCCCACCTCTTTCCTCAGTCACCCTTCCTCCATCCTCCTCTTTCCTCAGTCCCCTTCCCTCCCTCCCTCCTCCCCTGTCCTCAGTCCCCCTCCCTCCCTCCCTCCTCCTCTTTCCTCTGTCCCTCCCCCACCCTCCCTCCTCCCTTTCCTCAGTCCCCTCCCTCCCTCCCTCCTCCTCTTTCCTCTGTCCCCTCCTTCTCTCCCTCCCTCCCTCCTCCTCTTTCCTCTGTCCCCCTCCCTCCCTCCCTCCTCCTCTTTCCTCTGTCCCCCTCCCTCCCTCCCTCCCTCCCCTTTCCTCAGTCCCCCCTCCCTCCCTCCCTCCTCCTCTTTCCTCAGTCCCCCTCCCTCCCTCCTCCCCTTTCCTCAGTCCCCCTCCCTCCCTCCCTCCCTCCTCTTTCCTCTGTCCCCCTCCCTCCCTCCCTCCCTCCCTCCGTCCCTCCTCCTCTTTCCCTCAGTCCCCCTCCCTCCCTCCCTCCTCCCCCCATCCCTTTCCTCAGTCCCCCTCCCTCCCTCCCTCCTCCCCCCATCCCTTTCCTCAGTCCCCCTCCCTCCCTCCCTCCTCCCCCCATCCCTTTCCTCAGTCCCCCTCCCTCCCTCCCTCCCACCCCCTTCTCTCAGCCACCCCCTCCTCCCCAACCCGCCTCACCACCCTCCTCCTCCTACCTTACCCCCAACTCCTCTAAATTTTCTTGAAACTTTTCTTCATCTCCCGACGTTGGGTCCGTCTTCGCTGCCTTGTCTTTCTATTTATCTTCCTCCTGCTCGACTTTTTAATCTACAATTTTAATGGCTTCGCGAGCTTATCCCCCTTTCTAGTTTGACCTATTTTTCTTTTCCCTCGTAACCTTCAACCCTCAACTGACCTATTTTTCTTTTCTCTCTCTCTCGTAACCGTCAACCCTCAACCTCCTAATATTTATCCTATTTACAGATTTCCCCTCTTCTTCCCCTTTTCCCCTCTCCCGCGAATAGCTTTCCCCTCACACCATTACCCTCACCCTCCGCCTTCGCACTGATACTAGGCCATCTCGAGACTCATCTACTTCATAATCTTTTATC
>NC_091569.1:12210083-12217583 GCF_042767895.1 Penaeus vannamei | reverse complement strand
GTTTATTGTTTTCTTACATGAAAATTTAATCTGTAATTGATTCCTTAGATTTCACTGATACTGACAAACTGACATGACATGTCTATTACCGTCAATTATTACTAAGCCCTACAAAGTAGAGCGTTAAAGAAAGACAGAAAGGGGTGCGGGGAGGGGAATATTAAGTATGACTTGATATTATAAAACGAGCACAGCAATGCAATAAATCAAACGGGAAATGAATCTTGTAAATTAACATTGCCAATAACAAATTATTTACACTTTCATCCCATTCCTCCATGTTCATCTATAATCACATCCTGGGATTAACCTTGGATCACCTGGATCCTTAAATAAAGATATAAATTAAAAATATCAGATAGGATAAAATAACATACACACTAAAACAATGTTATAAATTTATTGCTTTTACAGGTAATGCTTATGGTCCTCTACTATTATGACTTCTTTTTCAGTGGAATTACAACAACTGAATTCTTGCTATCTTTTATACAGTACCAACGTCCAAGCTTGTGTTCCCGACCCACACCTGCTACAAGGTGTGACCCATTACTTGTAAAAGCCAGTGAATTAACTACGCCTACCATAGGGATAGAGAGGATGGGTTCCAGACCTCTCTGCTTACCCGTGTTTATTTTCCACAGTCTGATAAATCCATCCATGGAACCTGCTGATACAAAATATTATAAATTTCAATGATCTGGAGGTTGAATTTTGGGGGGGGGGGGAAAAAAAAAAAAAAAAAAATAATAATAACAGAAACAAAAAAATAAATAAATACATAATTAGGAACAAATACATCAAACTGTATATTTTCATAATCTACATGGAAAGCAGTATAACGAATACACACCGGATGCAAGTAAATCACTGTTGACCAACGTGGCAATGGCAGTGATCCAGTGGGGCTGTCCGTTGGTCTGGTAGCCGTGTGCAGCTTTGTGAACACACTGTGGTCTCTTCTTGCTCGTGATCCACATGCATATTGTTCTAGAGAATAGAAGAAAATTTTTACAGTGCAGTTTTTTTTGTTGCTATACCTACTCTTGCAACAAAAAAATTATGTTTATGATAATTCACTAGTATGTTGGTGCATCATATACCTATTCATTTTTTCCCTTCAGATTTCATGCAAACATAATGTTGAAATAATAATTTTCCAATATAAAAGAAATAAAATAAACAGATTATAACCAAACTGGTTTATTTATGATTTCCTACTAAAAAATGTATAGGTCCATTACCCCTCTTTGTTTCTATTTAATGAGACAATAACTCCCATCAATCTTTATTTGTTTGTTAACAATTTATGAAAAGTTTGCATTTTCATACAAATATTATACCTAATATATATAATCAGTAAAGTACAAACATCAAATAACTATAAAGCTTAGATCTATCATAAAACTGGAAATTACCAATAATGACAATAAAAATTGTGAGACTAGTGTAACAAAGTGTAGATGTATATCCATTAGTCATGGGCTGCTACAATGAATTTTACAACTTCCTATAGGTTTTAAACATATGAGGTCTAACTTGTCATGCCATAAAATGCTTGCAAAACAGAAACCTACATGAAACCTGCAGATTTTTTACTTCTATAGAAAATAATATTTTAGCTTTTAAACAATGATTTTCATTTATGATACTGTTATTATCATAATTAGTGCCACAAGGACCATGAATCTGAAAACCCTGTTCTAAAATCATCAATTATAAATGCATAAATAAAGGAAGACTGTTCTAATCTTACCCATCTTGACTGTATGTGAAGAATGTTCTTTCATTTAATAACTTGACACCATCTATGGAATCCTGATGGCCTGAAAAACGCAGCTGCTTATCCTCAACGATGACATATACAATCACTGACTGGTCTCGCCCACCACTGGTAATGCAAGACTCTCTATGCAGTGCGTCTATGCCTGTAATTGCATCTTGATGGCCTCCCCTGAAAAAAGTATGTGGATTCACTATATTTTGTTTTGAAGTGAAGAAGTTACTTCTCAATTCTGAATAGCTTACTTGGAAATTATCAAAATACAGAAATACAGAGGTCATAAGTAACAAGATAAAGGAATCCTGTAGAAGAAAATATTTTCCTATGATATTAATTCATATTGAGAAAATGAGGCAAGTGACTTACACTGCAAACCTTTAGACTTTTTAGGCAGCAAGTGCATGTATAAATGCACTCTTGTCATCAAAATATTAATAAAGTTGTAACTGGACTAATTCATAAATGGATAATAAAATGATTGCTGAACATAAGAAACAACTTACAAGTGTTCTACAAAGGCCATGGCATCAATATTCCAGACAATCACCATACGGTCGTGAGAGCAAGAATAAAGGGTGTGAGTTCCTCGTCGAAAGGCCAGTCCAGAAATTGCAGCACGATGTTTTTTGAAGGTTTTCAGGAGCTCCATCGTCTTTGCATTCCAGATATGTATGTAACCTCCTTGGTCACCAGATGCCTGTAAAATATGCCTCTTGTGAAGTGATTCACTTCCTCAACTAGACTGAACTACTCTCTGCAAATTTATTAACTGATTTACATTTCTTCTATGTTTTACCCAAAAAAGGAACACCAAAATTTTTAGGATAAACACATAACACTATTATGCATAATACTGATTGATCCAATATTTCAACAAGAATAAACTCAACTGTTATAATATATGTTATTGAAAATCTATGTAGTAATTAACCCAAGATCGACGGGAAAATGGTGTATTCCCTTTGGTAATGCTTGGTTAAATGTTTCTTCACATAGATGGCTCCACCAATGCTTATCAACAAAGGAGTCAATTAGTAGATCTTGTGACCTCACTTTTCCTTGAAAAAGCAGGAAAACGCTTTTTTTTTATACTAGTGCTATCAATATTGACAGTTATTTTGGTTATAAATATTATAATTACTATATTGTTACTGATAGTACTAACAGCAGTATCAATCCACTAGTGACAGTATATTTCGAAGCTGAAAATAATGATTTCCAGGCGGTTTCAAAATAAGTGCGCAGGACTGGCTCAGAATCTGACCGTCTGCCAGTCGTGGCCCACAACGGAATCAGAGTGCAAGCTCCAATCCAGTGTCACACTGGTGGGACGCCCGGCAATGTTTATTTTTCTGGGTGTCACATAAGTGTGACACCCATCGAAAGTGGGCTAAGAAATTACAAATTATTGAAAATCAAGGAAAAGAGTAAACATATGAGACAGGTAGTTTGTGTAATTGGCTCATTGGTGACAGTACTTGTGGAGCCCTCTATATGTAAAAACAATTACTGAATTCAACACACACAATGGGCATAGGCTTGTATGTACATGCCATGCCCAGCAGCTTGGGGATAAGTAATCAAAAAGTGAAGTGGGCCCATATCAAATGAAGCATAGCCTTGACCTAAAGGTCCTACAGGTTGCCCTTTTCCCATGTACTAAGAATAGTTAGAGAGCCTCAGACTATAAAACAATAGAATAGCACTCAGGCACCCTAGCCCACTCAGCCACTAAACAGCATAGATCAGCATTTATCAGAACATTACTCTTACTTTATAAATCTTACATTACTACATGCACTGAAATCATAAAGACTATAATCTATTATGATATCTAGAGAGAAACATGGAAATGGCATTGTTATGTAACCTACTATAAATAAATAAATAAATATCTATCTATCTATCTATCTATCTATATATATATATATATATATATATATATATATATATATATATATATATATATATATATATATATTTATACATATATATATATATATATCTATATATATATATATATATATATCTATATATATATATATATATATATATATATATATATATATATATATATATATATATATCAAAGCCACATATACAAAATAATTTGGTCCACATACGGAATGTAAGACCTTTCAATATTTTAGGTATTTTAGGTAGTGCACTGTCACCTTTATGCTTTCATCTATTTATCTGAATCTAATCTTTGCAAGTTTGTATTCTTATTAGTATCGTTACTATAAAAATAATAATAATAATAATAATAATAATAATAATAATAATGTTTATGAAAATGACTCTTGTTCAGAGAAGTTATAGGATATACAAGCGAGGCAAAGTAATTGACTCCTTGGTGACCAAGAGCTTGTGAAGCAGTACATTTTAACAAAAAGAAACTGACAAAAAATACAGCAGACATTGAAAGCATCTGGCCAGAATAAATGTGAATTGTGACTTCAAAATCTTGAAAGCATTTGAAAGCTAGAAGACTATTGTTACAAGCACAGTTTCCCTCTCAACTCACAAGGTACATTCCATCAGATGACACTGCTATGGAATAAACATGTCTTGTGTGGCCAATGTGAACCTTCTCTGTTCCCTTTCGTCCCCCTGGTATAGTAGCTACTCTCTTGCCATCTATGGTATCTGCAGTAGAGAGAGAGAGACAAATTAATCATAATTATACTTTTGGGGAATATGTAGCTACTGATAACTAGAATGCAGAACAACCTACAGGTCACTGTTTCATTACATCTTCATAATCTGCTAAAATATCAAAGTGTAATTATGAATTTCATAAATATCATGATCAAACAGCATTCCTACAGTACTAAGGAAGTCTACAATAAAAAAAGAAAGAAAAAGAAAGGGAAATAAAAGAGAAGAGGAAAGAAACTAAAGAATTCTAACCCCCAGAAAAGACAAAAAAAATATGGAAAAAAACACAAGAAAAAGAAAAACAAAGAAAAACAATCCTTACATTTAACTAAGGAGCAGTCTTTAGATCCACAGAAGATAAACTGATCATCACTTGTCAGAGTCATACAAGTGATGGGTAGCTTCTGTTGTTTTGATTTAAGGGTGAGGATATTTTCTAGGTCTGCTTCAGCTATGGTATCGGCAACTGGTTTATACAACTTGCCAGATGCCTCCCACACGTCCTCTTGAAGACGATGTCCAATGGCATCATAGTCGACACGTTTAGCTTCCAGGTCATTGGCTTCTGTTTATAGAAATATAGCATGTGAAACAGTGCAAAGAATACTGCATTTTTTTTAAAGCTGTAAAAGATTTAAAAGTATAAAAGAGACCGGGTGCTAACAAACTGATAAGTGAATTCTGTTTGTACTGTAATGGATAAAACAAACTAAGAGATATAAAAATCATTCAACATATCCACAGCAAATGCCCCTTGAAACTTACTCTGTTCTTCGAGTTCTTTGATATACTGTCGTGCTAATCTCACTTTCTTCTCCTGAGCAGTCTCTAGGTCTTCTGCTGTTTCATATTCCTCAAAATTTTCTTGTTTTCCCTTGACGTATTCATCCTCCTCGCTTGTAATTTCTTCATCCAGATCCTTCTGTACCTTTGGTCTCTTGACTGGAGGCTGGCCATTTTTCTTTATGATTCTTTTAGGTTTCTGAAAACAATTGATATACGAAAAATAAATTAAATCAATTTTTATACATAGAATGTAATTCCTAGCACTTAGAGAATAAATACAGAATATGTTTTTCTTTAGTTTTGGTTTTGTTTCTATTCGTAACTTTTAAAGAACTGGTTAACTATTTTTTTCTTTCTTTTTTTTAAGCCATTTCTGGTCTTAACCCTTTTGCTCTTGCCTAATGCAGGTCTTAAATCTACTCTTTAGCTAAACACTTATGTGTTTACTTATTCATTTACATAACTCATGTGAAAAGTAGAGTTGTTTCTTGCCATTACTTGGGTTATAACTTTTTACCATTGAAGACAGGCCTTTTCTTTTTACTCAAAAAGAGTGTTCCATTCCAGTCTTCTTTTCATTCTGATATTCACCAAGATGCCAACCCGAAATCTAATCCATCAGTTATTTTTTTCAGCAAATTTGTAGATTCAGTAATTTGGCAGTACCCATCTGTAATGAACTGTATGAGGCACTATTTTGAAGAACATTATCTTTCCAACAAATTGAAACAATAAATATCAGATGTGGATTACTTTTCTAAGAAAATTCACCTACTTTAGGTTCACCTGCATTAGATCTTTTACTCGGTGGTTCAGTCATATTGACACTCAAAAACGGCATGAGTAAGAGAAAAATCAGCACATTCACTCCACTGAACATTCATGTTCATTGGAGTGAAGTGATCACCATTTGGAATACAGTCTCACTCAACCCAATTCTCAATGTATGCGGTATATACACAATACTGTAGCGGGCAAGGCTGCCGGTAATTGGGTTGACTACATGAGATTGATGAGCCTTGCTGGAGCATTTAAGACAATCAGAAGTGGTGGCAAAATCTGGATTTTCAAAAAGGACTTTAAAATTTTCTTAAAAATCATAATTTTGGCTCCTATGGCTGTATGGCTGTAAAGAGGGTTAAAAATTGTATAAATTACAGGCAAATCAAAATAGTTGGCATCTCTGTATTCTATAACTCTCCAAAATTGTGCACTACCAGAAACATTTAAAGATTTTTCTTTCTCTTTGTTTGATGTTAACCAACTACTTGATGTCATTAAAGCCTAAGGTACTGGGACCTGACTCAATCCTATCATTCTAGTTCTACTGAGAAAGGCAATAATTGTGCATTAAATATTCTATTTCTCATTAATTTCCCTCCTTTTCTTCTAATTAATATTCTATGTTATTCCAAGGTGTCTTCATACACTTGCTCATATTATAATTTTCAGCTTATGATGATAAGTCTAATTTAATTTTCAGAACAGTGTTTTTTTTATTGATCATGTATATATGTTATAATTTTCTAAAACCTCATTTTGTAGAAATAACATATTTCTCCTTTCTGAAAAATTATCAGAAACTCAAAGACAGTAGAAAAAAATGTCAAGACCATCCTTTTTCTAAGTATAATGAAACCATTTGTATACCAGTCTTATTTTCATTAGTCAAAACTTAAAGTTGAGCAAGGGGGAGAAGAAAGAAAATTGTGAATTTTGAGGTGAAAACCAACCAGTGCCTTCCTATCCTTGTTAAGGTATAATTTTTGACCAGTCAGGATGGAACCAGTCTCAATTTATCTAGACTGATGGGGTCAGGATGTGTTTTCGACACTTTCTGCATTTGTATTATAGAACATATCCCCGTCATTCTGAATATACTAATCAAAACTATATTCATCAGCCAAAAATGATTTTTTATGTGTGTTTCTTGTGGATTTTCTCACCTCCACTTTGGTATCTCTTAAAATCTGACCCTAGAATAATTGTACTATTAACAAGCACCCTCAATGAAAAAGCAATGCAGAAATGAAGGGAAAAACTGTGGGTCAGTTAAATCATAATTTATATTTCAAAATAAAATAAGAACATCACCATAAAAACATGCTACACATCTGTAAGAAATGATATCTATGGCAATTCTATAGACTTCAGCTTTTGCACTTATAATGGGTCAATGTTAATTACTGGGAAGTGATTGTGAGTATGGCAGAAAAACCCCGATTGGTGTTCTGTACATGTGTGGTGAAATAACAGCATTTATATTGTGT
>NC_091569.1:12185083-12192583 GCF_042767895.1 Penaeus vannamei | reverse complement strand
TATTTAGTGACCAGGAGCCGCCACCGTCCATGCTAAAGCTGCACACCATAGCCGACAAAGAGGCAGGCTGGCTGGTTGTGGTGCGTTCCATGGTGCAAGTGATTCCCCTCCATGACCCACTGGGACCGGCAGTCATCACGCTGTTACTGGACGACTGTCCTTTGCCAAGCAAGGTGAGGCTTTTACGTATCCTTTTGTGGGGTATCCTATTCTTTCATTTTCAACTTTGAATCATTTATGGAGATCCTTCTGTTTTTTTTTTTACCTGAATGATTGAATCACACGTTTTGTACTATGATAAGATTCAAAGTAAGTAAAGTAAGTTGGGATGTCATTGGGTATGTTTTATCATTATTCCTGTGTATATAGTTTGCCTGATTATTTATGTGATAATATGATATATTTTTTCTGCAGATATATATAGAGCTACAATTCTTTAACTTCAAATTATTTTTCTTGGATAGAGTTCTTTGATAAATGATTTTCTGTATGTATTTCAATATTTATTTATTTATTTATTTATATATGTTTATTAAATCCAGGAAACTGTTGTGCATCTCTGTAAATTTTTTGAATTGAGTGAGGAAAGTGCACAAGAAAGCTGGAAAGACCCTCAGCTGCATCGTAATATTTGTGTGGTGCTTGGATGTATTGCTGAAAAGCTTGCTGGTCCCGCGTCCATAGCTCTGCTTACCGATACTACACTTGAATATCTTGTGGCACACCTTGTGAGTATGGCCTTAGGAACAAAATGAAGAATGTTTAATGTTTGTTATATCTTTTGAGTTTTATGATGAATGTTTTTGTTCCCTTTTCAAGCATTTAATAGATTTAATGATTTCAAACGTGGATCATCCTTGACTTGGAAGTAATTGTTTTATTTCAGGCAGTATATGTAGTAAACTATTTGTCAGAAGTACAATCTCGAGTTAAGCTACTTATCAAATATGCCATAACAAAGAGAAAAATTCTGACACTAAATTGTACTGAACTATTCATATCTCTCCTGGACAGAATGTAGACAACCACCCTTGTGTCATCTTGTTTGCCCTCATAGCTCTTGAAAAATTTGCCCAAACAAGTGAGAACAAAACAAGCATAGGACAGTACATGGGACAGGGTCTGTGTAACCCTCTGAGAACCTTGGAACAGTGGATGAGCGACAATGATTATGTTCGCCGTCAAGTGGGCTTTTGTGCTCAATGGTGCTTGGATAATTTGTGTAAGTGTAGTTGTCTTGTTTTAAAGTGATAGTTTATGCTAATATTGTAGTGATTGAAAACAAAAGAATTTTGATATAAGATTTCTGTGAATGAAATGACTCAGGAAGTGCTTTTGTTTTCAGTTATTTGTGAAGGTCGTCCATACTCCTATGAAAATGTAGATACAACTCATTTAAATGCAATGCTGAATAATAATGATGTTAGCGAGTACCTTAAGATATCTCCAGATGGTTTGCAAGTAAGGTTTACTCATCAAAAATTTTGTTGATGAAATAAAAGTTGTAGTTTTACTTTGTTGTTCTTGATTTTTGTATTGCAGTTATTTTGTCAATGTTTATATTCTAGTTTTCAACATTTTGCAGGCACGTTGTGATGCTTCATCTTTTGAAAGTGTCCGATGCACCTTCCAAGTTGACTCTGGTGTCTGGTATTATGAGGCTACTATCATTACAGCGGGAGTCATGCAGATTGGCTGGGCAACTAAGGATAGCAAGTTCCTAAATCATGTATGCAGGAATTCTTATACCTTTTAGGGATCAGATAGGTCTATGCAATATCTTTGATAGACGATGTGAAGGGTCTGTTGTAGGCAAGAAAATTAATATGGCTCCTGAATATAATCAGATGTGAAATTTTGACCTCATTTGTAGTCTTACTGATTCAAATGTATACAAAGATAATCAGTATAGGACCAAAAAACTCTGGGAATTCAGTAAATAAAAAGAATTCAGGTTAGTGGGTGCAATACATCATAACAGTAATATCCTGTTAGAAATAGTGTTACCAGTCATAGAAATACATATTTTCAGCCTGTATTTCAACTTTACTTTTTCAGGAAGGATATGGTATTGGTGATGATGAATTTTCTGTGGCATATGATGGGTGCAGACAATTGTTCTGGCACAATGCCCAGAGTGAAAGTCACTTGCACCCTAGCTGGCAGCCTGGAGATGTTCTGGGGTCCCTCCTTGACCTAACTAATGCAGAAGTCATTTTCTACCTTAATGGTGACCCATTGCCACCTCTAACACAAGTTTTCAATAATGCCACGTAAGTAATGCCTTAAAATGCTTCTCTTTGATGAATTGGTTAAGATGGATGTTTTTTCAAGATTATTGTTTACATAATCTATGATCATTTATAAGGGTATTACAACAAAAGTTAAAAAGAAATCACATGTATCTTGCATCACTCATCAGTTATTTGTAGATTGCGGTTTTTAAGTAATTGCAGAATGGTGGGTAATTTATCTAACTGGACATGGTGCTCATCACATTAATATAAAAAGCATACTTGTTAAGAAGAAAGGATACCAGTTACAGCCTCTTCAACTTTTTTCCTGAACTTTCACACAAACTTATCTGTTTTATGGTACTGATAGTATCTGTGATGAAACATAAGCATTTTCCCCCCAAAGAGGAAGTGAAACAGGAAACAGAAAGTTTTACCTTTTTGTAGGTATGATATCTTTATACTATTCCCTCCCTTTTTTTCAGATGTGGATTTTTTGCAGCTGCTAGCTTTATGTCCTTCCAGCAGTGTGAGTTTAATTTTGGGAAGAAGCCATTCATGCATCCTCCTAAGGACATTGCCTTCCAGAGCTTCAATGATCATGCCTACTTAAAAGAGAGTGAAAAGATTATTTTACCAAGGTATGGGATTGGCAAAATGGATAGATTTGTGTGATCTTTTTTTTAATTTTTTTACCAATTTTATTGGAATTCCAGATCCTCAGCTACTTTTGTTGATATTCACTTACAGACACATGTATGTAAATATATGATTTCAATTGTACAGTGCATGCACATATTTTAAATAAGATACAAACTGCATATTTCCAGGCACATTAAACTTCAGAAACTGAGAGCAATGAGTGTTGAGGAAGGGGCATGTACGTTATGTTTTGATGAGAGGGCCACTATCTCACTTATGCCTTGTTTACACAGGTAAGCTTTGAGGAGACTGAGTATTATGTATGTTTAGATTTATCCATTACTATTTCTGATTTTGTGTAATTTCACATGGGGCTTTGTATTAAGTTTTCATTGAATTCAAAATTTTGTAGAGTTCAGGTTCAATATTTCCTATATTGTAATTCATTTTATATGCTTTGATGAAATGCTAAATTTGAAGAAATGTAATAAATTTACCATATGCATATTTAGTAAATACTGACCCAGTGTAATGTTGAAGGGTTGCGTAAATCATCACATGGACTGAATGATGGCTTGTTACTATTGAACAGCTATTTGCAATGTTTTGTATTGCTAGTTCGGTGATTTCAGTCACTGTTTGTTGTAAACGAGCATTCTTGTGGTCCTTATTTATTAATGTGTGAAAAAAGCTTTGGAAAGTTAGCTTGAAGTGCAGAATTGCAGTATGCCATCCTCTAAATGGTCATGTGCATCTTGATGAACATTTTGTAAAAATATATGCTAACCACCAGTTTACAGCCATGATCTGGACCAAAACCCAACTGTCAATACATTGCTGACAGCTGTCAAGAGTGAAATAAATGATGAGTGAAAGAGTTTTTTTTTTGTGTGTGTGTGTGTGTGTGTGTGTGTGTAAGGCGTACAAAGCTGGATGGTATGCATTTTGCATGCATTTGTGATGGTATTGTGAATTTAAAGCACATGCATATAAATGTAACTTTATTCTGTTCTTGCCAAGTTTTCTTGCTAAGTGAACTGATAGGTATGATTAATAATCCTTTTGTGTATGTGTTACCCAGGATTTATAATTAGTAGTCTGTATCAAAACAATGTCTTGTATTAATGCATTATAATATCCTTGTTAAAAAGTTATAGACTATTGCAGACAATAAGTTTGTAACCTGCTTGTCACCATGTTTTTCTTGAGAATTTGCACTCAAGTAAGTGTAGGTAATTATGACATTTATTAGGCTACAGTTTAACAGTACAATTGCATACTTTATTATGAAGCAGGACTCTGAATCCATTTCTTTTACTTTCAGAGGCTTCTGTGAAAGATGTGCCCTGCAGTTAGAGATCTGTCCAATGTGTCGTCGAGACATTGAAGAAAGACGAGAGGTAGATGAAAAGTCTGATGGAAAATCTGAGATCACATGACCCTAAAGTGAGTGTCACATAATGAGATGCACTATTTTTTTTAAAGTTGGAGGGAGGTAGCCTCCATCTTTTAACCCCATGTGATTTGGATGACAGGGCCATTATGGCATGAAACAATTTGGCTTGAGGGGTAGGTGACATGAACTTGCTGTCATGGGAAAATTTGGCTGTGGGCTGATGTGACATAAACATGCTGTCATGAACATTTCAGCTGAAGGCTGGGGTGACAGGAAACTTGCCGCAAGTACACAAACCTCTTGGAGCATGATTAGACTCATTTTGGGTGTAGAAAGGGGCTTTGCATTATTTCCATAGATAAACGAGTGTGGAATGTGTTTGTGAGCCATGACTGGAAGAGTGCTGGCTCTAGGGAGGACGCCATTTCAATGCTCAGCATGACACAACAAAATGTTCCTTATTGTTATTATTCTTGCACTGAGTTATGGTCTACCTAGAGAGATGATCTGGAGTCTGTACAAGGAAAACAGTCTATTACCATCTGGATGAAGCAAATTAACCTATTGGATCCAATTGTGTCATGGAAATCACGGTGCTGAAAATAAGGGCAGTGGGTTATGTAAGTAGCTAACATCCCGGGTGTGCGTTGCGTAGGCCATGCACACGAGAACACCCATGAGTGGTGACAAGACTGTGTCTCCCCATTGCAAAGTTATTTTGTGTAAACTTTTTTAGCCTTTTGACTGTTTTCCAATGTCCATATTTGTTTTTGATTTGTTTTATCCAGATTGTAATACCTTATTTTCCATGCACAGACTCCATATCATCTCTCTATGTAGAAGATAACTAAGTGCATGACTTATGCATGTTACATTCTATTTTTTTTTTTTTCGATGAAAGTAATGCTAAAGCTCCCTTCTGTGCACCAAATGAGTCAAATCACACTCCAAGAGGTTTGTGCACTTGTGGAGTTTATTTCCATCACCCTGGCCTTTGTTTATGGCAACAAATTTGCATCACCCATTTTGCCCGATGACGGCACGTTCACGTCACCTGGCCCTCTACCCAGATTTTTCCATTATGGGATTGTAATATCATCCAGATCATAGGTGTTAATTGACAAATATGGATATTGGAAAATGGCAAAAAAACTAGAAATGCTTATGAAAAGAATTTTGATTGGTTAGTTTTTCGTGTGTAATTTCCATGATCATATTATAAGGAATTTAAAATTTATAGGCATGTTACTTTTTTAGTCATTTTAATGGTTACTGTGGTGCATATGTCAGTCAGTAAAAGGATTTTAAAATATATGATATTGAAAACTGATGGAATGCCTTTTTGTGATTGTAAAAGATCTTTGTCTTGGGGATAGTTTATAATTTTTTATGAATAGCATTTTGACTTTATAACAATTTTTGATTGTCCCTTCTTATTTAGAGTAATTTAACACCTAAAAACCATAAATCCTGAGTCCACTCTTGCCTGCTAGCCACAGATACCACTGAATTATCTGCTATTATCAAGGACTCAATTTTTTCATGTGACAAAATGTATCTCACACTGACTTGTCAGATAGTTACCGAATGGTTGAGTGGAAATTGGGAAAACTTGCAAGGTAAGTAAACACTTTTGATGGATTTACCACAATTTATTGTATGATGAATTAACTCATTGGATCTAGATGCTTCACTACCATCATAAGGCCCAAAATCTGGCATCGGGCATCAGGTTTACTTCAGTGGCCATTTGTTTCTGGTGACAAGACTCTATGCCTCTCCTTTGCAATGTTATTTCTTCTCTTTTTCTTCATAAGCATTTTTATTTTATTATTATTATTTTTTTTTGGGGGGGGGCTATTTTCCAATATCTATAACTGTTATTTAATTTGTCTTATCCAAATGGTAATAGACTGTTTTCCTTGCACAGAGTCCATATTATCTCTCTATGTAGTCCATATTTCACTGCAATAATAATAACAATAAGGAACATTTTGTTACTCATGTAATTTTACTTTTTTTTGTAATATTCAATTTTTTGTGATTGACCTGTACTGCTGGTTATGACATCCAGGAATAAGATCATAAGCATGGAAATAACATCCTCCTTTGAGCTGACACTCATCCAGTCATGACTTATAGACACTGCATTCCACACTCATTTATCAATGGAAATAATTCAAGAGCCCCTTGAATCTAATCACCCTCCTAGAACTTTGTGCACTTGTGGAGAGTCATTCTTGTCACAATGGTGAGTTCACATTACCTGCCCCTCAAGCTAATTTTATGATGTGATGGTCACTTCATCTGGATCATAGGAGTCAAGCATTTATATTCATAAATAAGATACATAGAAAAAAAATGGCATGAGTAACTCATCCTTACTAGGAAGCAACTTTATAATGGGAGAGGAGAAGGCCCTAGGAGAAGGTTTAGTGAAGGGTTATGAAGGGAGGATTGGATGGGAAGAAGTCACCCAGGCACACAGGAGAAAGCCCAGTGTGGTGAGAAAACACCTTATCAATTTAAAAGGTAAAGTTCTGTGGAGGTGACTTAGCTAAGGGTTCATTTTCCTGTATGCTCAAGTAATGCCAGATGGGCTCAGGGGATAATCAACTGGTTAGATTGATAACGATATTGTAGAGTAGATTAGTTACTGTTAAAGGGAGTATATGGGCAATGTACTTCTCTTTGGGTGAACCCCATCCCTCTCAGTAATGTACTTTTAGATTCTGCAAACATGTCATATATCAGAAGCATTGTTAGTTCCTTCTCCCAGCTTACAATTTTTTTTAATACTCTTGAAGAGATAGTTGTTGTAAATGGCTAGTTGAAGAACTAAAGAAAAATTATTCTATAACCCATTTTAAAAAATTATTCATGTGATTGAGGTAATGCACATTCTGCCAAATGGGTAGTGGTGGAAAAAGCAAATGTAACAGTATTATTATCCTATTTTGCTATTTTCTGATTGTTTTCCTATTTCTGCCAGGAAATGCTGGTGCCGAGGCAGGGGCATCAGATAACCTCTACTTATTAAGGTAATGGAAGTGGAATGTGCTTCTCGAAAAATAGAAAATGGGAATGAGAAATTCACAAGAATGACCCCCGCCCTCCGATCCATGGATTGTAGTATTATTTATTCCAACTCCATTGTAAAAGAAAGAAAGTGTGAATAAGAAAGAAGCAATTTCTTGTTGTTAGATAATTAAATATGCATGAATCCAG
>NC_091569.1:12158034-12165534 GCF_042767895.1 Penaeus vannamei | reverse complement strand
GAAATATATTATTATTATATATATTAGCAAGCTAGATATGAATAATTTCATGGCCATGGATGAGAGAAATAATAACAAACAGACAAAGATGGAAACAGATAAAAGTCAAGGGGAAAAAAGAGGATACAGGAAAAATGTCTAAGAGAGATGGAGGTAAAAGCGGAAGAGGATGTAGAAGTGAACGATGGAGGTGAAGGTGGAAGTGGAAGAGGTGGAGGAAGTGGTGGATGTGGAGGATGGAGGTTGAGACGAAGATGAAGGAGGTGCTATTGGTGGTGGAGGTGGAAGAGGTGGAAGAAGTGAAAGATGGAGGTGGAGGAAGTGGTGGATGTGGAGAATGGAGGTTGAGACGAAGATGAAGGAGGTGCTATTGGTGGTGGAGGTGGAAGAGGTGGAAGAACTGAAAGATGGATGTGGAGGAAGTGGTGGATGTGGAGGATGAAGGTTGAGACGAAGATGAAGGTGGTGGTGGTGGCGGAACTGAAGGTGGAAGAGGTGGTGGAGGTGAAGGTGGAAGAGGTGGTGGAGGCGATGGTGGAGAACGAGGTCGTGGTGGAGATGGAGTTGGAAGCGAATGTGGAAGTGAAATCAAAAGTATAGACAGTGGAGGTGTTCTGAGATCAGCAAAGGACAGGAAAGACCGAAAAGACAAGAAAATAGACGAAATAATAAGGTGAAGAAAAGGACAAAGGAACTGGGTCTCTCACTCCTGCGTCTCCCTTCTCTTGCCTAAAATCCCTTTGAGCATTACGTGTTTAGATCCATAAAAAGCCTTTTGAGTTTTCTCTTTATCTATTCCTCTCCTCGTTTCTTGCTCACTCATGCTACTGTTTCGTCTAAATACAGTATAGCTCAATGTGCTCCCTGATTTACAACGTGATTAGGAAAAGATTTTTATACTAATTCTATCATAAGTGAGGTACAACTTAAACAAACAAAATGTTATTTTCATAATAGAACAGTAACGAGAAAATTAATAGCACTGTAATGATGATATGAATCATAAAAAACATTATCATAGGTTTCAATAAATTCAATTTTGATATCAGACTATTTCTCGATTTAATGATCAAACATCATTTTTTTTCTTCAGAAGTATCTCACTTGATTATTAGTAAAAAAAAAAAAAAAAAAAAAGTATTTGATTACAAGTTAAAAAAAAGTAATTCGTACGCTGTTAATACGAACTCATCATTTGAGTGATTCTTTTATTTTGTGATATATATATTTTTTTCATTCTGAGAATATCACTTGCTGAATCTCTCTTATGCTTCAGTGAATGGCTTTTATGTCGGATTTGCTTTACCTGATAATGCAAACTACTTTACTTGATAATATATATATATATATATATATATATATATATATATATATATATATATATATATATATATATATATATATATATATATATATATATATATATATATATATATATATTATACACACACACACACACACACACACACACACACACACACACATATATATATATATATATATATATATATATATATATATATATATATATATTATATATATATATGTATATATATATATATGTATATATATATATATATATATATGTATATATATATATATTTATTTATTTATACATACACACATCTGTATGTATGCATGCCAATGATAAGGATGCCGGTGAAACGTATCCATGTTGACAAATGTAGAAAAGGTATTGTGAAGATATCCAGTCTCATTCATACCTTTTATACACAAGGATGCCGGCAATGTTCCTAGTTTGAAAGAAGAAAACCTTATCACGAAGGCTAATGGTTCTTACTCTTAAAGATAATGGGTGTATTCTTTGCTTCCACAGTTTAAAAAAGTCTTAAAATGATTGATTTTTTTTTCTAATTCGAGTGAAATCATATGATAACGACAGTCAATTATCGTTGACTTACTTATTTTTCCCTCTTATTCCTGCCATGGAATCTAGACGCGCTGTTGTAGTATGTATTTGTAATACTTAAAGACTTATTTTCACGGAGCTAAAGACGAAAATAAAAACGTCTTGTAAACTAATCTACATATTTAACACGAATATACATATTCACTGATCTATTTTACATTCAATTTTGCAGAATGGATGTTTCATCAATAAGATACTTCTCAATTTACTGAGGAGTGTCCCGGTACGTTTGTTTACATCTAACTCTCTCTCTCTCTCTCACACTTCCTCTCTCTCTCAGTCACTTCCTCTCTCTCTCTCTCTCTCCCTCTCTCTCTCTCTCTCTCTCTCACTTCCTCTCTCTTTCTCTCAGTCACTTCCTCTCCCTCTCCCTCTCTCTCTCTCACACTTCCTCTCTCTCTCAGTCTCTTCCTTTCTCTCTCTCTCTCTCACTTTTTTTTCTCTCTCTCTCAGTCACTTCCTCTCCCTCTCCCTCTCTCTCTCTCTCTCTCTCTCAGTCATTTCCTCTCTCTGTCTGTCTGTCTGTCTGTTTGTCTCTCTCTCTCTCTCTCTCTCTCTTTCTGTATCTCTCTCTCTCTCTCTCTTTCTGTATCTCTCTCTCTCTCTCTTCCTCCCTTCCTCCCATCTCTCACTTTCTCTCTCCCTTATAGTAATAACAATGTTAATCATTGTAATGAATAACTTTCATCGCGACAAATGTAGAACAGTTAAAATGATATAATAGAAACTGGAAAAAAACATTCTAAAAATAACAACAAAAATAATAGTAAGACCAAGAAAATTACTAAAACAGAAATCAAAATATCATCAATAATAATATCAACCACGGCAGCAACAATAATGCAATCTACTGAGGAGCGTGTCGGTGCCTTTGTTTACATCTCAGAGCGAGCCGAAGCCAGAGCCGAAACAAGATTATTCGGAAACGAGAGTCGGGCGGGATATTCGATCAAGGAACTCTCATTAAACCGCCTGAGATCAACATCAACAAGGTGTCTCGTGTGTTCGGTTTTGCATGGCGTATGTATTAACGGATATTTGAATAAACATGGGCTCAATGTCTATGTCTAGATATATGTAGATCTGTTTTTCTTCATACTTAGCTACCTTCATATATGCATATATATATATATATATATATATATATATATATATATATATATATATATATATATATGTATATATATATATATAATATATACATATATATGCACATATATATATATGTAATATATATATATATATATATATATATATATATATATATATATATATATATATATATATATATATATATATATATATATATATATATGCACATACATACATGCATATATATATATATATATATATATATATATATATATATATATATATATATATATGTATACATATATATGTATATATATACATATATATATATATATGTATATATATATATATATATATATATATATATATATATATATATATATGTGTGTGTGTGTGTGTGTGTGTGTGTATGTGTGTGTGTGTGTGTGTGTGTGTGTGTGTGTGTGTGTGTAATATATATACATATATATACACACACACACACACACATATATATATATATATATATATATATATATATATATATATATATATATATATATATATATGTGTGTGTGTGTGTGTGTGTGTGTGTGTGTGTGTGTGTGTGTGTGTGTGTGTGTGTGTGTGTGTGTGTGTGTGTGTGTGTGTGTGTGTGTGTGTGTGTGTGTGTGTGTGTGTGTGTGTGTGTGTGTGTGTGTGTGTGTGTGTGTGTGTGTGTGTGTGTGTGTGCGTGTGTAAGTATAAACATACCCAAACGCTCCTACCTACTTATTCCACATCTACATACTTCTATACATATACATAAACGCCAGGAAAAGATTCTGTGAGATCAAAAGACGAAACTTCGTTACGTCACCCCAGCTTTTGGGAGGGAAAGTAATTCGATTTGGCCGCAGTACCAGAGATGGGAAGACACGCATAAGATTTATTACTTTCATATTCTTACAGTGTACTTTGGTGTGTACGAGATTACGTGAGGACCCAAATGAATTACAGAGGGGAGTACGTGCTATTTTTTTTCTCCTGGTGTAGGTCGTAATATCATAAAATCTACTTATTTAGAAATTCGTGGATAAAGAGAGGAATATATTTCCTCCCAAAATCTAAAGACACACAAAAAAAGGAAAATTGTCGAGTTCATTTCAAACCGGAAATCATGATAATGATACCAAGTATGAAATGAGAAAAAAAAAAAAATCGTTGAGAAAGTGATTTCAAATAATGATTTCTATAACAAATTATATCATATGTGAAAAAAACGTTGAGAAATGTAATTTCAAATGATTTATATAACAAATTATATCATATGTGGAAAGACGTTGAGAAATGTGATTTCATATTATGATTTACATAACAAATTATATCGCAATTCCAAATGATCACAACATTGCATTTCTCTCTATAACCCTGTTCTTTTTATCATTATTAGAAAATGACAGCAATTTTCCCCAGGAGCGCCAGCAGATCTTCGTGACCCGCCTGTCATGTGCCGTCGCTGTCTCTTGAAGGTTTCCTCCTCTCCCGTTTTCCCTTCTCTCTCTCTCTCTCTCTCTGTCTCTACTGGTACGGCAGAAAAGCCACCGATTGGTGTCCTGCGCAAGCGTGGTGAAACAAACAAGATGGCGGCGTCTCGACACGAGATGATACCAACTCAATTAGATTAGGTTAGGTTAGGTTCATACTTATTACCCGGATATGTCGTTGTTATTCGCATACGCATATGTGTGACGTAAGCCTAACCGTTAGAAATCGATTACGGTTGTCGTATTACTGACTTTCTGTGATGAAACCTGTTGATAACGGACGCAGATGAAAGATTACGCTGGGTTGAGGTAAATCAAGGTCTGAGACGGCAGCCTGTTGAGAGATAAGGATAGAGACTAAGTAAAGAGAGGCAATTTATTTGCTGTTTTAAGGTGCTGTCACGCTGGCACTTTTTCCGTCAATTTTTTAACAAATTTATTTTACACAAATACATACCTTTCTTAATATAGCTCTTGATTTGAATATGCTTGGCTGAAAAAGTTGACGGAAAGGTTTTCAGACGGAAACGATTATTATCGTCTGACTGGAAAATCGACAATTCGCTCAAAAACTGACAAAATTTCCGAATATTGTCAAAAAATTGACGGAAAATTTACTAGTGTGACAGCTTATAAGAATGACGGTACTTTGTCTATTATCTTTATCAAAAGTAGATAAGGGTAGGTAAAAATATATGTTTCTTAAGAGATGAGGATAATGCGTCTTATAATTCATAATTTCTTATCTATCTATCATCATTTTCATTATTATCATTTATATATTAGTAATTATCATTATATTTCATCTTCATACTACTTTGTCCATTTGTTCAAATTCATTCTCAAATATTTTAGACTTATGGTGAGGATTGTGTTGAGATTGATAATGCTAATGATAATGAGGATGCCAATCATAATGAGCAGTATGATGATAACGTTGATAATGATAATGGTGATAACGGTATAATAGTAATATCAGTGAACATGATGATGATGATGATAATAGTATTAATAATGATAATAATAATGATAATAGAAATGATACTGATAATAATAATAGTAATGGCAATGATGATGAGGAGGATAAAGACAATAACAATAATGATAATAGTAATAATTATAATAACAGGAATAATAATAATGATCATTATTATGACTATAGTAGTAATGATAATTATGATGAATTATAAAAGAAATAGATAATGATAAAAATGCAAGGAATAGTAATAATGAAAATTATAATAATAATAATGATAAAAATAATAATAATAATAATGATAAAAATAACAATAATAATGATAATAATAGTATAGATAATGACAATGATAATAATAACATTAATGATGATGATAATAATGATAATGATAATGATAAGGATATTGATGGTGATAATAACAATAATGGATATAATGATAATGATAATAATGATAATAATGATAGTAATAATAATAATAATGATAATAGTAATAGTAACAATGATAATGATAATAATAATTATGATAATAATGATAAGAATAATAGTAATAATGATGATAATGATATTGATAATAATAATAAAACTAATAATGATAATGATGATAGTAATAATAATAAAGATGATAATAATGATAATGATAACAATGATAATAATGATAAATAATAATGATGATATTAATGATAATAATAACAACAATGATGATAATAATTAGGATAATAACAATGATGATAATAATTAGGATAATAACAATGATGATAATAATTAGGATAATAACAATGATGATAATAATTAGGATAATAACAATGATGATAATAATAGTGATAATAATAATGATGATGATGATAATAATAGTAGTAGTAATAATAATAACAATGATTGTAATAATCACAACAATAACAATGGCAATACTGATAATAACAACGTCAGTGATAATAATATTGATAATAATAATGATGATAATGATAATAGTACTGATGATAATAATAATAATAAACAGCAGTAGTATCTGTAACTGAACAACATGAATTAACAAATCAGCTTACAAAACAATAACAAAGTGCGAACAGCGATACGACTCTGTTTCCCGCCAAGCGATTTAAATAATGTAAACAATTCTCACGACAGGATACGAACCTAAGTGGAAAATATCCCGGGACAAAAATTTGTAAAGTAATTAGTAACAGCATCAATATTGTGTACATGGCACTCGCATCAGAGAATATTATATACTAATGTAGAGAGTCGCACTTTTTGAATGGTAATGCTGATCATTATAATTGGTCGTAATAGAAAAATGATAATTGAGATGGGGGAAACAGGATAAAGTTAATTCCATAAGCTTATCATTTATTTACATATTTACAGATAATGATAGTAGTGATAAAAATGATAACAATGATAATAATAATGATAATAATATTAGTAGTGATAATGATAATGATAATAATGAAGATAACAATAATGATAATGATAATAATAGTAGCGATAATGATAATGATAATAATGAAGATAACAATAATGATAATAATAATAATGATGATAATAATAATGGTAATGAATACTTAAAACAACAATAACAACAAAAACAACAGCAACAACAATAATAACAGTAATAATAATGATAATAAAAATAATGATGACGATGATTATAATGATAATGTTACTGCGTGTAGCTTACTAATACTACTATTAGGTCTACTATCAGTTCAAATATCATTGATAATGATGATGAGGATATTAATGATGGTAATAATAACAAAAACACCAACAACAAAATCATCAATCCTAATGATAATGATGATGATGATAATAATAATAGTAATACTAATGATATTGACTATGATAATAATAATGGTAATATGATAACAATAATGATGGTAATCGGCCTGATAATAACAATAATAATAATAAAAGCAATAATGATGATAAGGATGATAATAACAACAAAAACAACAACAATAATAATAATGATAATAAAGAAGGAAAAGAGAAAAAAA
>NC_091569.1:12144973-12147473 GCF_042767895.1 Penaeus vannamei | reverse complement strand
AGAGAAGAGAGGAGAGAGAGAAGAAAGGAGAGAGAGAAGAAAGGAGAGGAGAGAGGAGAGAGGAGAGAGGAGAGAGGAGAGGAGGAGAGAGTAGAGAGAGAGAGAGAGAGAGAGAGAGAGAGAGAGAGAGAGAGAGAGAGAGAGAGAGAGAGAGAGAGAGAGAGAGAGAGAGAGAGAGAGAGAGAGAGAGAGAGAGAGAAAGATAGAGATAGAGATAGAGATAGAGATAGAGATAGAGATAGTGATAGAGAGAGAGAGAGAGAAAGAGAAAGATAGAGAGAGAAAGAATCACTCTCGCAGAAACTAACTCCAGGTCCACCGAGAAAAAAAGGAAAGATTCCAGCTTAGAATCCTAAAAGAATTAGAAGACTCTGAGCGAAATGGAGAAGTTTCCCCTACTAGTTTTACGAGGAACTAGATCAAAGTCTGTGGGAAGAAGAATGCAGACCACAAACAACAGTTATTCCTAAATTAAAAGAAATATTAGTAAGAATAAGACACGGACTTCACAAAGTTAGAATAATAGAGAGAGAAAAAATCCACAAATGAGTACAATACAATGAAAAAGTAAATATGTTGAAATAAACAAAAGAAAAAAGAAGGAGGAAAAAGACAGAGAAACGGAGAAAACGTCAACAAATAGAAAATGGAGGAAATAAAAACAGAAAGAAAAGAGAAAACGAACGGCGACGTACAGACAAAAATTAACTCGAGTAACAGGCATGAAACTGACATAGGATTGGAAAACAAGGGCCTGCACTACATACAAAAGAGAAGCCCCACTTTAACTTGTACGACCCAAGATGAGAGAAACTGAAGGAAAGTCATCGAATCCGAGGAAAAACAGGTGAATTTTCGTATTAATATCAGTCTGAGGGAGAAAGGCAAAGGAATAAAAACTGTAACTAAAGCAAAAAGAAAAAGCAAAAGAAAAAAGAGAGAAAAAAATCTAAAAAAGAAAAGAGGTATTATATTCTGAGGTTTCGTGTTACTTTCTCTGGGAAAATGATGAAGACAGATCATTTAAAAGGCAGAAAATCAAGGAAGGATAGAAAAATTATGGATATTTTCAGTCCAAATGAAGCAAATCCTAACTCAGTGGGTGTCAGCTGAATTATGCAATGTTTACGTGGACTGAAGAATCAAGAATCTTCTGTGTCTTTCTTCCGGCTGCGAGTACGTCTAAGAAAGGAATTGAAAACACGAGTGAGAGAAAGAGAGAGAGAGAGAGAGAAAGAGAGAGAGAGAGAGAGAGAGAGAGTAGAGAGAGAGAGAGAGAGAGAGATGGAAAGAGAGAGAGAGAGAGAGAGAGAGAGAGAGGGGGGGGGGGGAACACAAAAATAAATATAAATATAGATAAGATTCTTACTAGTATCAGATATTCCTAAGTAAACAGGGCAGGATGCTCATTTAGTTCTAGGGAAAAGAAAATTCTCAAGAAATTTAAAGAAATATAAAACAGAGAAATCAAATATTGTATGGATTATGTTTTAATATTTAGTTCCCCTGCTGTACTTTGATAAAAATAGATTATTCAAAGGAACAGATCCAAATCATGTTTTTTTTTTTTTATGTACACATACATATATCACACACACACACATATATCTGTGTGTGTGTGTGTGTGTGTGTGTGTGTGTGTGTGCATGTGTGCGCGTTTATATTTCAAATTACGTATACACCACATTATCCTTCTACAAACACTTTTTGCTGAAGATACAAATAAAGCACCGATGCTCAACATGTGTGTATAGATAAACCATATGCGAAATGAGAATCTGCAGTAGCACATTCACCTCGCCAAAAACACACTTATAATGTATCGCATAGAAAGTTGCAGTTTGTCATTCCCACTCATTTTGGCAATAGATTCGAGTAGATAAAAGATTTATTATATTGATTTTGATTGATACTGATTTCTTTCAATCATTTGCTCATGATAGATAAATAGAGGAATACTTTGTAAAATAATTGAATGAATAAACCAACATATAAATAAGCAAACAAACTGATAAATGACAGAATGTGCAAATTAATGAATAGTTAAATGAATAGACACTCAAACAATCAAACAAAAACATATACAGTAAATAGACATGAAATAGAATAGAATAGGATGACATCATGAAAGGTTCTCTCGTCTTTTCTTCTCCTTTCGACCAAAACGGCGCTCAGAACGCTCTCCCAAGGCCGAGCAAATTGAGCCCTTGGGAAGATTCTGCTTCGGTGACCGCCTTTGACTTCGGACCGGAAAGCGTTCCCGCGTCAAGCCTTAACGCACAACTGTCACCGAAGTTTGGAAACATAGCGATGTGTCTCGTTTCCCGTTCCCCCCTGCAGTTCTCCGATGGGATCTTTGTTTTGGGCCGCGGCTTCGTCCTTCGCTGGGGATGGAGGCTGCGGGGCTGGTGGGAAGGCTCCGGGCTCTCAGGCCAGCGGCGGAGGTTTGCGCGTTGCGGCTTGTGTGTGTGAGGACAGTACGCACACGCGTGCACGCATA
>NC_091569.1:12129973-12137473 GCF_042767895.1 Penaeus vannamei | reverse complement strand
ATAGGTAAGCGCCCGGATGGTGGGCCTACAAGAGTATGGTAGATGGCGAATTTAGGGTTTAAGGTAGACACCAACATGTCTTGACTCGTTCATTCAAGAGTGTTCATTCAAGAGTAATGTTGGAGTGCGTCTGCCCTTCCGAATGAGGTGTTGCTCCTTGGCTCTCCAAAGGGTGTCTGCCTGGCATCTACAGTGGTCAAAGGATCGCTTTAATTCACGTATTTAGCATGTGACAACCGATGATTAGCATAGCTCTTGCGGAAGGGAATAGACAACACAGCACTGCAATGTCTGGTGTGACAAGGAGAAAGGAATAAGCAGGCAAAGCAGTGATCATGTGCATGCATATGTATGTGGGAAGATACGTATGTGACAATGTAAAATTATATAAGTAGAATATAGTTTTATACAAATATAGTTGGGTCATATATGCATGTCAGTATGTATATAAATGTATCTATATATTCATATAAATATACCTATATATTCATATAAATATATCTATATATTCATATAAATATATCTATATTCATATAAATATATCTATATTCATATAAATATATCTATATATTCATATAAATATATCTATATATTCATGTAAATATATCTATATATTCATGTAAATATATCTATATATTTATATAAATATATCTATATATCTATATACATATGAATATATCTATATATATACATATATACATACTTATTTACATATATATATACATATATACACACTTATTTACATATACATATATACATACTTATTTACATATACATATACATACACACATATACATATATGTATATATATGTACATATATATATGTAAATATGTATATGTAAATACACAGGACGGCCAGGGCGCCGGGGCAAAGAACAGGGCCGTGCCTTAGGACCACTTCCTTTTTAGGTGGGAAACGCCTTTTCCAAATGGAAAACGCCAATTTTCCCCTTAAACTTTTGTGTTAATGTAAATTGTATGTTACTCGAACTTACAATTAAGAATTTGCAATAAAGTATATGTTACTAATATCACATAACATCAAATTATTGCTAGTTTGGCAGAAGATTGAGGACATTTTTTGAACCACTTCCTATTTTTAATTCTGTTAACGTTAACTGCTGTAACGTTGTTTTAGTATAAATACACCCTATAAATGTGCTGATTTAGTCGTTCTTGGGCTCTAATAAGCGGCTACTGTAATTTTTTAGGGCCCTTTTCGGGGCCGGTGCCCCGGGGTCATTGCCCCGGCTACCCCCCCTGTCGGTGGTCCTGTATAAATACACACACACACACACACACACACACACACATATATATATATATATATATATATATATATATATATATATATATATATATATATATATATATATATATATATATATATATATATATATATATATATATATATATGTAGGTATGCACACGCAGACACGTATACACACAGACTTATATATATATACATATACATATATATGCATGTATATATATACACATATATTTGGATTTTTTGTTTTGAACTGTGCCACCATAATGTTCGGTTCACATTTCTATTAAACCAATTAATAAATTATTTTTAATATGGTAGCATAATATCTCTTGAGTTAGAAAAAAAACATAGAGAAAATAAGCAATAGACAAAAAAATCCTAAATAATTGGAATTAGGCCTTTTTAAGGGGAAATAAGTTTCATTAAATATTTGCCTTTGCCAGAGGGACCACAAGTACGGGGTTTAATATTTACCTTTGCCAGAGTGACTATAGATCTGGAATTTTGTGTTTGGCCTTTGCCAGTGGGATAACAGATATGGAATTTGGTACCTGTCTTTGCCAGAGGAGATAACTAGGAATCACTGAGACCAGCCCTACAAACTTAAATAAAAAAATGAGTACACTACAGATTCCCTAAACTATGTCTGCCTGTTACACTGACTTATTGCTCTCCTCACATTTGTATTCAGGCTATTGTATCACTTTTCTAATCTCCGGAACTGTCGCCTATGACGAGTCTTCGACTTCAAGTAAATTAATCACTTTCATTTCTTTTGTCTTTGCTCATGAAATAAAGCAAAACAGGTGGGCCGGATGTTCTATGACCATCGGTCGTTTATCAACTAGCTCAGGAAAGAAGCGATACTGTATCTTACATATTCCAAAACAATTTACAGATATATAACGTTTTTACATTTGTCCCTAATTATATTACTAAAAAAATTAACATTAATATCTGCCCAGCTGTCACCACCCTGTTTCAGGGAAGAAACGACCCTGTCTCGAGGCAAATAAAGTGTTGACATCTCCCTATCTATGTGTATATATATATATATATATATATATATATATATATATATATATATATATATATATATATACACAGACACACGCATATATATATATATATATATATATATATATATATATATATATATATATATATATATATATATATATGCATATATATGTATGTATCTATCTATATGTATATACATACACACACACACACGCGCACACAAGTATGCAAATAAATTATATTCATACCTGCCAAGACTCAGCACATCTAAAGTACACCGACTTTTTACCCAACCCTGGTATGTGTTCCATCAAAACTTCAAGATCGTTATAGCAAACGTCGCTCCTACGAGAGACTTAAAGGACTTTGCTGGAGGAAACTTTAAATTATATTCTAAAGATTCAAGTTAAGAAGGATGCCGCTCAGATATTACCCCTCGTGCCCCCCTCCCCCCCCCTCTTCACTCCCCGTCATCGTCATCATCGTCGTCGTATCTGCAGATGATTTTTTCTTCGTCTCGTATTCATGATGTTTTTCTTGTTTTTAATGGTATTATTATTGATATCGTCATTATGAGTGTTGTTTTGTTATTGTCATTGCCACCAACAGTATTATTATTATTACTAATCCTATTAGGATTATTATTGTTACTGGTAATGTCATTATAACTTTTTATTATCTGTATTATCATTATTATATATACGTTATTACTTCTATTAATATTACTATGAGAATAATAATAATTAATATTATCATCACTGCTATTATTATCATTACTATCATAATAGTAGTTATTATGAATGTTATCATTATAACAATTATCATTACTGTTACTATTTTCATAATCATTATCATTACTACGGCCTTAATCCTTATTATTGCTGTTATTATCATAATTATTTTTATTATTAATGTTACGATTATCAACTGCATTTTCATTGTTAATGTTAATCGTTATCATTATTACTTTCATTATTATTATTATTAACGTTATTACTATCAATATTACTATAACGACCATAATACGGTTCTGCTTGTGTTTCGTTCATCTGTTCATTCGTCCGTTGTTATATGTTATTTACTCAAGAAAGCATATTCCATGTAATTGCGGACTTTAATTTTGCTATAAAATTTGTTAATTGACATCTTTCTATTAGGCCACAAGAATGAATATTCCTTTTTTTGCGTGCGGGCAAAAATGACAACTGATGCCGCGTGACTATTTTACTTTCTTTTAGAAGCATTTAACGAACAGAACAATAGCTTTTCAAAATCATCAAATCATCTTAATTCTTGTGGGAAATCATGACACTTTTCGTTCATATCTCTTAGTAAAAGTTCTCTTTCTCTCTCTCAAAAAACAAAAAACAAAACACACACACACACAAAAAGCAAACTAACAAGAGAACAGCTTTTCAAAATCGTCAAATCATATTCTTGGGGGGAATAACGAATTCTATTGAAAGATAATTATTTTTTTAGTGGACGCAAATCAGGAACTTAGATTCTCGTGGTCTTACGAACCAGTGAAAATCTTATCTAACCTCAATAGTACCACTCATCATTATTATTATTGTTATTATTATTGTATCCCTTACTGTTGTTGTTATTATCATCTTCATTATTATCATTATCAATTTTCTTCGAGGAAATTACATCGTAATGACGTACTTAAGCCCAGGGACTAGAGAGAACTCAGTTTATGCTTATTATTTACACGACTATCCGAGGGGAGAGGGGGTAGGAAGGAAGGGGAGGGGAATAGGAGGAGAAGATAGGAGGGAGCTTAAAGAGAATAGAGGTGGAGTAATTTAAGGAGGAACTCGAAGGAAGTGGGAGGAGGGAGGTGTAAGGCTTAAAGTGGGAAGGGAGGAGTATATTTAACTTCATTGTACACCTTAAAACTGTTTCATATTTTTCATATTTCATATTTCTTATTATACTATACCAAAAATTTGTTACTACAACTCTTTTGTCCCTTACTTTTTCAACTTAAATTTGCATAAATAATAATGTATATAGTAAGTCTTCAGTCAACTGGAATATATATATAGCTATAATTACTTTAGTAATATAAAGTTAAGTTCTAAAATTTTCGATTATTTAATCTAATTTAACATGAAAGTTCCTGTATTAAATTGTCACAGTATGCTGTCATTAGTATCGCAATGCCAACTTCAAAGAATAACATAGACAAAGGAAATTTAATTTTTCTTTTCCCTTAGTAACTGTAAATATGACATGCAGTGGTCACATCCGGTCCACTAAGAGACAGAACTGCGTCAAACGTAAAGGAAAAAACTTTCATTTAACGAATATCTTCTTTTACTGAATTTCTAATCAGAAAATCATACTTAAAAACTCTGTTTACGTACCCGGTCTATTTATTTATTTGTTGCTAGCCCCTCCCCCTCTCTCCCTCTCCCTGATTGCCTTTCTCTCTATCTGTATGTCCGTCTGTCTGTCTCTCTCTATTTTCATTTTATCATTATTAGTATTATCATCATCATTATAATTATCATCATCAACACCGTAATTATTTTTCTTATCAGCGTCGTTGCAATAGTAATGATAGAAATAACTTTTTATTATGGCTATCATTATTATTATTATCATTATCCTCATCATTATTGATATTATGATTATTATCATCATCATTATTAAAGTTATTGTATTATTATTATCATTATCATTATTATGATTATCATCAATATTATTTCTTTATTCACAGTGGCTTTATTTGAGGGGGAAGGGAAAGGATGGGACGAGGAGAGGGGAAGGGGGAGGGGGTGATGGGAGGGTTGAAGTACATGGGATAGGAAGGGTGTGGGAGGAAAGGAGAAGGGAAAGGAATAGGAGAAAAGGAGGCCGGTGAAAGAGGAGGAGAAATGGAAAGAGGGTAGAGATAAAACAGGAAACGGAGTGAGTAAAAGAGGAGGAAAACTGAAATGAAGCATCAAACGAGAAAGAGATAGATAGATAGATAGATAGATAGAGAGAGTCTTATGATACTATACCAAAATTTTGTTATGATACTAGTCCAAAATTTTTGGATTAGGAAAAAAGGAGGCCGGGGAAAGAGGAGAAATAGGAAGAGGGTAGAGATAAAACAGGAAACGGAGTGAGGAAAAGAGGAGGAAAACAGAAGTGAAGCATCAAACGAGAGAGAGAGAGAGAGAGAGAGAGAGAGAGAGAGAGAGAGAGAGAGAGAGAGAGAGAGAGAGAGAGAGAGAGAGAGAGAGAGAGAGAGAGAAAATCTTATGGTACTATAACAATGTTTTGTTACTACTACTCTTTTGTTCCTTATTTTTTCAACTTAAATTTGCATAAATAATAATGTAAATAGTAAGTCTTCAGTCAGGCGGAATATATATATATGCTTTATTTATGAATGTTAACCTAAATAATTCTAAAATTTTCTATTATTAAGTGTAATATATCATGAAAGTTTCTTGACATATTTTGATACATTGTCACCGTATGCTGTCATTAGTATCGCAATCCCAAGTTCAAAGAATAACATAGACAAAAGAAATTTAATCTTTCTTTTCCTTTAGTAATTGTAAACATCACATGCAGTGGTCACATCCGGTCCACTGAGAAAGAACTGCGCCAAACACAAAGGAAAAAACTTTCATTTAACGAATATCTTCTTTTATTATATTTCTAATTAGAAAATCATACTTAAAAACTCTGTTCACGTACCCAGTTTATTTATTTGTTGCTAGCCCCTACCCTCTCTCCCTCTCCCTAATTACCCATCTCTCTCTCACTCTTTCTCTCTCATTTTCATTTTATCATTATTAGTATTATCATCATTATAATTATCATCAGCAGCACCGTCATTATTTTTCTTATCAAGCGTTGTTGCAATAGTAATGATAGAAATAACTATTTTTAATATCACTATCATTATTATTATCATTATCATCATCATTATTGATACTATGATTATTATCATCACATTATTAACGTTATTGTATTATTATTACTATCATTCTTATGATTATCATCAATTTTATTTCTTTATTCACAATGGGATTATTTGAAGGGGAAGGGAAAGGATGGGACGAGGAGAGAGGAAGGGGGAGGGGGTGATGGGAGGGTTGAAGTACATGGGATAGGAAGGGTGTGGAAGGAAAGGAGAAGGGGAAGGAATAATAGAAAAGGAGGCCGGTGAAAGAGGAGGAGAAATGGAAAGAGGGTAGAGATAAAACAGGAAACGGAGTGAGGAAAAGAGGAAAACTGAAGTGAAGCATCAAACGAGAAAGAGAGATAGAGATAGATAGATAGATAGATAGAGTCTTATGGTACTATACCAAAATATTGTTACTACAACTCTTTTGTTCCTTATTTTCTCAACATAAATTTGCATAAATAATAATGTAAATAGTAAGTCTTCAGTCAACTGGAATATAAAAATGTTTTTTTCTTTATTAATGTCCTAAGAAATTGTAAAATTTTGTATTATTAAATGTAATATAATATGAGTTTCTAGACGTATATTGTGATAAATTGGCACTGTATGCTGCCATTAGTAACTTACTGCCAACTTCAAAGAATAACATAGACGAGGAAATTTAATCTTAGTGGCCACGTCCGGTCCACTAAGAGACAGAATGCGCCAAACGTAAAGGAAGAAAACTTTCATTTAACGAATAGCTTTTTTAAAATTATATTTCTAATCAGAAAATCATACTTAAAAACTCTGGTTACGTACCCAATCTATTTATTTATTTGTTGCTAGCCCCTCCCCCTCTCTCCTTCTCCCTGATTGCCTCTCTCTTTCTCTCTCTCTCTCTCTCTCTCTCTCTCTCTCTCTCTCTCTCTCATTTTCATTTTACCATTATTATTATTATTATTATTATAATTATCATCATTAGCACCGTCATTGGTTTTCTTATCAGCATTGTTGCAATAGTAATCATAGAAATAACTATTTTTATTATCACTATCATTATTATTATAAACATTATCATCATCATTATTGATATTATGATTATCATCATCATTATTAAAGTTATTGTATTATCATTATTACTATTATTATTATGATTATCATCAATATTATTTCTTTATTCACAGTGGCATTATTTGAGGGGGAAGGGAAAGGATGGGACGAGGAGAGGGGAACGGGGGGAGGGGGTGACGGGAGGGTTGAAGTACATGGGATAGGAAGGGTGTGGAAGGAAAAGAGAAGGGGAAG
>NC_091569.1:12122473-12124973 GCF_042767895.1 Penaeus vannamei | reverse complement strand
CAGCATATAAATCCACAGTTGTTACAAAAACTTTGAGATGATGTACATTTCAAAAGTAACTGAATGAATCATACTAACTTTTAGAGATAAAGATATTTTTTGCCTTATTCGTTCTAAACAAGAAGAGAGCTTTCAAGAAATAAGAGACGTATTCATGAGAACGCACAAAGACTGGAATTAAGGAGAGTGAGACAAGGAAGCGCATACATTATCTCGTGTTGACTGTCAAGGAACTGCCGGTGTTCAACTTCAGACTTGGTGAATGAGGCTCTCGTGACCTATAGCGCATATAAATTAATACAAAGACGGTTTCCATTAACCTCGTGATGATGAAACATTGCACCCTTTCGCAAACAACACTGCAACTTCATCACACAGCAACATACCTCTGAATATTTCGTTATGTGGGTTGAATTGCGACAGTGGGGTGTGCGCTCGCTCATGTTGCAACAGCGTCAGCACGAAAGTCACTTCCATAAATTGCTTAATTCTGCTGCCAGCGATATCTCGCATTACGTAATCATTGGAGGTTCGACTGCAGTGTGCTAACGGGGTAGAGACATAAAATATATTTAATACGATTCGTACGGTGATTTCTGCTGGAAAATCCCCTGCCTTTGCTCTTGCTATTGGTGTTACTGCTGTTGCTACTATTCTAGTTCCTACTACTACTACTGTTTCTACAGTTATCTCTACTACTAATGATAATGTTTCTGTTGCTGATATTACTAAAAGCGTTATAAATAGGGAAAGTTCTTCCATGGCAACAGCGCCGGTCGCGTCCTGTACTGGTTAGTCTTCGAATGCGAGCGCTGGCCAAGAACTCCGCTTAATATGTTATCAGAGAAATCCTTTTTTTTTCGCTATTTGATTCTATAATTTGCATAAAATTATATATGGAGATTATGTGAATGAAAAATTATCATTTTTTTTTCTTGTAAATCATAAATCATTATAAAACGAAATTATCTCTTACTTTTAAACTCCTCTTCCCTCTAAATCGAGAATATATCTACTATCCAATGAAATAGAGATTATTTTAAGTGAAAAGCCTGAAAAAAATCTAGCGATATTCTTCTGTTGGCATTGTATTTGGTGACTTATTTTCAACTTCATAAAATCATGTATATGGAAACTGGTAGGCCTATATTTTAATTCAGTAATGTTTATTTGTTTTGATAGCGCGTCAGAGTGTAAAGGTTGCCAATCGGAAGTGTGTATCACAGTTTTAGAGGCACTGTATATGCAAATAGGAGAAAATATTATGCTCTGTAAAGATGTCCGGGTAGATTTATTTACTTCTCTGTCATATTGATGCTAGCTTGTCAGTTGTTTTGAAAAGCGCGCTCAAACTCGTGCTAACTGCCAATGAAATAAACTCAACCCTAGACTTATGTATAAGTTATCTCTCCGAGATTGTTGGTGGGAATACTTCTCAATTGCTCTTAAAGTATATATAGGTGTGTTATTTTGACATGTCTATGCTCTACGAGGGCTGTTATGATCTATACTTTATAGAAAGACACCCACATGTCTGGCATCACTGAACAGGGCTTGCCCGCCTTGGAAAGCGTTTTAAGCAGGGAACGGTACAGTTCTTGGGCTATCGGCAAGAATTCTTGCCCAAGCGCTCCCTTGCTTATATTAGTGCGTGTTATTGTCCCTATCGCCAATACTATTATTATCTTTACTACTGCCACTTACTATTATTATCATTACTGTTTTCATTGCTATTTTACCCCCATAGTTTCTACCACTACCAGGGATGTAATTAGTAACACCACTATTATCATTACAACTATTATTGTTATTGCTAACGTTCGTAGCATTTGTCTCTTCAATACGGTAATATTCTTACCATCAATGTTGACTTCTACTTCTATTATTTTTTAACATCTATGAATATGTTCCAGCAGGAAGAAAAAAAAAAACTACAAATGAGAGCATCCTTGGAGTAAAACCATTTCAAAAGATAATGTTTCTGCGATGAGGAAAAAAAAAATATACGCCAAAGAAACCAAACGGCAAAGACAATTTGAAAATACTGTAACACAAATAGAATTTCTGTTTACCTTGTTATTAAATGTTAAAGGTTTTCCGAAACTCTTTATCCCTGAGTCTTCATCTGAATAATGCTATTCTTATTTTTCCCTTATATATTCTTGGTTTAGTTAAATATAAGGAACGTGAAACCGGTATGTTTGCCTATATTCTTCAAAATCTATATTAGTAAATTAATTTCCTGTACTTCTTCATAGTTTCATATATTTCCTCATACGTTACCTTGTTTATTGATATGTTAAATAATTTATTCTATATTTCCAATTACTCTTTAAAAAGTGTTTGTTATTTGTTAAATAATGTATCTTAAATTTCCAATTACTCTGTAAACACTGGACTCTCGTTACTATTCGCACACTGACACGAGAACGCCTGTGACTGCACGGACCCTGAGAAGCTTACAAATCCAGGACAAACTACATCAAACGCCTTCCTCCTT
>NC_091569.1:12104973-12109973 GCF_042767895.1 Penaeus vannamei | reverse complement strand
GGAAAAAGAAAAGCAGATTGATCATCTGTTGTCACTAATGCTCCGAGGTGAACGGTTCTCGGATGCAGGAAATGAGGCGACGTCGATTCTGGTGGCCATAGTGCTGGCAAAGAATTGATTTTTGGGGGGTATTTTCGCCTCTCGCGCACCCGAACTTCACGAGATGTTTTACACCTCCATCATGACAACGATAAGCTCCCCCGACTAAGCCATTAGGTCTGGAAATGAGCGCGAGCAGGGAGTGAGCTTTTACCTATAAAGCCGAAGGGAATGTAAGCAAGGGAACTGAAGGTCAAGGGAATGAGGATCTCTGTGAGGGAGATAAATATCGGCTGAAAAGGGGTGTTGTCGGATTTCAAGTCGACGTTCGCGAGAATATGATTAAACGAACTTAAACGATTCGTTCCATTAGATTTAGGAGAGGAATGTGAGACTTTTCCCGTAAGAAGAGGATTATGTAAATGCCACCCAGGTATCAAGTTCCGAAAGAGGTTAAATTGCATCGAGCTGACTTTCGCGAAATGAAATAAAGGAAGGAAGTATCCGCGACTGCAGAAATTACAGTGAACGATATTATTTGGAAATATTCACTCTCACGCTTCAAATTATGACGGGTACGATGCATATCATCTAATTTCGATTAACTTAGAAACAAAGGCAATAACATAGCGATATACTCAGTGAATATCCAGATCCAAGCCGTGAGAATATTCAGATAGCTCGGCGCAGAGTTACTACATTTGGGCAGGCCTCTCTTGGCATGCTGTGGGCGGGGTTCAGGCCTTGCATCAAAAGCACGCGAGGTGTATTATCGACGGCATGAAAGGTTGCTCGTAAACTGTGCTTTTGATCAAGAGAGGGAAGCAAACAGACGTGTAAGAGCGATCGTGCCTCAGCTTCCCCCTGACACTGAGGGCGTGTTTTTTTCCTGATGTCAAATCCTTCAGTGGCAAGCAAAATATAGATATAGTAACTGGAATCGAAAAAAGTAAGAAAGACAAAAAAGAAAGAAGAAAAAGGAACTAACTACAATAGGATTGGGGTAGGAACAAACTAAATCGCTTTTTAATCTACCCAATATATATGAAGGTATCAGACCTCAATATACATCACAAGTGCTTATTCTCGTGATATTCTGGACTTGTTCTTAGTTTCTTCTAAGAATTTATACATCAGCGATTTCAAAATAAATACAACGTGGATCGAAAAGAAAGAAATTCCATGAACTGAAACAATGGAAAAAGAAGAGATCCGATGGAATGAAACAATTAAAACAAAGAAATCCAGTGAAAAGAAAAAGAAAATAGAAAAAAAATCCGATGAAAAGAAACAACGAAAAACAAGTAAATCCGATGAAACGAAACAATGAAAAACAAAGCAATGAAACAATTATGGTGAACAAACTAAATCCTCATGTCCCTCCTCATCGTGTTAATTGCAAATCAATGGATATTCCAGGGTTGCATTCCCTGTTTTATGGCATCCAAGTTGCTCAGCGAATGCACACCCAATTAGCATCAAGTGACGTGTTAACTTTATCCGTTAAAGAAGAACAGGCACGGCGGAGAGCCAGAGAGGGTAGATCATTGATACCACTGCGGTGTCTCTATTCTTTCTGTTCTCTTTACACTTATTTTTTCTCCGTTTCAAGGCTATAATTCAGTTTTATTGTGATTATATTTGCCTTTGTTTAAACTTGGTCAAGCCGAGTACGTTCCAGTCGAAAGGAATGTTCATGGTAAATAATCATAAGATATGCGAACTCGTTCTGTAATATTCTAATCATTTCTTTATAAAATCGGGGTAGACGTGAAACATTTTTAAGATGAATTAGGAAATTTACTTGCATTTAGTCTGTATTTTTGGTACATAATGAGGCACCCGGTCTTTTTCCTGCTCGATGGACAGTCCTCAAAATACAGTGATTTACATTTTTTATCCTACACATAAACCATTATGTATATGGCCTTTAAATTCTTAGGTATTTTCCAAGCATAGGTAAGGCTGGGATTGAACTAAGTCTGGATTGTTTGAGTCTGATTTCCCTAAGGCTCATATCCTTATTATTACTGTCATTTTTATGCTTATTCTGATTAATGTCGTCTTGCTATTGTTAACATTATTTTCAGTATTCTCGTAGTTACATTATTATCATCCTTTCCATTTTTAGTCTTTTTATTTTCACTATATTGTTTTTCATGTTATCCTTATCAGTGTCAACACATTTTTTATTATTATAATCGTTACTGTATAAGGTTATATCCAATCTATCTTCATGAAAGTAATAACCATACAATTATATGAAATAATTCATTGGATTATAACAGCTAGTTCATGCTCCTGTCAACAACTACTTCCACATACTGTAGTTCACCCGATACAATATGAAGGCTTAAGTAATATCTCTGATAGCATCACGAATAAAGGTTCTTACTCGCATCACAGAGACGACCCTGTCACGATCAGTTGATGGCTGTCAGATGGGAATGGGTACGCTGACCAATGACTGTATGGCAGGACCCATTTCTTCGATATGAGATCATGTAGATTACCGTAGCGATAAGTCAAGTTGGTCAATGGCTGTATGACAGAGGCTATTAATTTAATGGGTATTCAGTCTGGTTCAACGGAGTGTAAGGCAAACGAGGCAGTATTCTATTCGGGGTCGTTCGGGGAGATCACATACTTATACTTTGGTTATTAATCTAAATAATGTGTCTAGAGAGAACAAGTCTTGAAGAAAGGAAGATTTAGGACGGATAAAGTATATGTAGGATATGCTTCGTGTGATAAGATATGTAAGACTTATTTCTCTATCCTCAGAGGAGGTTTAACAAAGCCTTATAACATAGAAGGCTAAACGCTATTCGTTGCTGTAACGCATGTATTTCTCCAGCATTACGAAAAGTTCAGCATTGTTGAAATAGTCAAATGACACCACAATCAAGCGAAACGCATTTCTTCCCCCATATTTCAAATCAACGCAGTGGGGAAATTACTCGAAACAGGCCGCCAAGATGAACATTGGAACAGTATTGATTACCAAACAAGTGTTATCTGAAACCAAATGAAAAAGGAAAGAAACAAATAACTGAATATACATAAAAGCGAAAAAATAAAAGATGACCTTTCCTTATATCTTCAGGAGGCGACAATAGAAAAACAAACTCAAACAATTAACAGACTCTAAACAGCTTAACTTCGTGGGTGACACTGAAGTCGATTCTGATCTTACTGGTCCGGAGTGGGATAATGATTCTCGATAGACTTAATCGGTCGGGATGGATGAGCGACAGGTGTGATCACAGCCACCTAAGTAGTATTTCATGGCGCGATATTGAATTGTCATTGACGAGCAGTTGAGGATATTTGAGGTCATGCCTTGAATGGTAATTTGCATGTATATATCTTGGAATAAGCGTAATATACTCCAGCAAATTAGTCCGTGTATCGAAAATGATTTTAATGTTAGTGTAATGATTTCGCTACTTTTTTTTCCAAAGAATTCTTCATCTTTAACAAAATATTGGGCTTGGAGGTGTATGAATAGTGCCTCACATTTCCTAATCACGAAAATGATTGCTGAAACCATACAAAAAGGTAAAGTAAAAAGTAAAAAGTGTTACAAACTTGACAGGCTGGAAAACACAATAACTAAGAATGAGAAATTATTAACAGGAATGCCAAATGGAATAACCCCAAGTCATCCACTCCTCTAATCCAGCGCCCCTCAGCCTCAGCAATTGTGAAATGATCCTGCAATCTCCACGCCACATACCCGGTGCCTTTGTGACGTGCAGTCTGATGCATGCCG
This sequence comes from Penaeus vannamei, assembly GCF_042767895.1. Taxonomy (NCBI): domain Eukaryota; kingdom Metazoa; phylum Arthropoda; class Malacostraca; order Decapoda; family Penaeidae; genus Penaeus; species Penaeus vannamei. The sequence goes on along the minus strand of NC_091569.1, from coordinate 12,106,159 downwards.
TGCTGAGCGCCGTGCAGGCCGTGGCTGATAAATTCCCAACGATCCGAGGGCGAGACCAGGAGAGGCGAAATATGGTCTTCCATTTATCTACTGACAGTTCAAATTTCTCAGGCTGTTACTCCCGCTGAAGGGCATAATAGCCAAGACACGCTGTGGTTATTGCAGAGGGTGGCGAGGATTCCCTGAAACTGAAGTATTAGTGAGGGTATCAATTTCTTCAAGTAATTACTTCAGGCAAATCTAAGCTTTGGAGGAAGATTGTGTCGTATGGTTTAAGACAGATATAGATAAGGTATATAGATCAGTCATGTCTATTTTAATAGGAACGGGGATGTGAACCCAACGAGGGGCGATCATCATGACACTTATTCAGGCATTCGTAACTCATTTCACCTTGTGTGTCGATGTCGGAAATGAACTTGAAAATAAGTTTGGAAAAAATCTCTTGGATGTTAGGTCCCAAAGAGGATGGAAATAAGGAAGCGTATGGAATTCCATCTACACTTTCTTATGTATTTCTGACGAAGATATATTCGAATATATCTCTCGTGATGTGAAGATTTCCATTTTCATTCATACCTTTTCTACACTACACTCTCAACGATCGTCACTGGCTTCGGGAATTGTAACTTATGATGTGGAATTTCTTTTGTTAAAATTGTAGGAAGCCCACCTTAAAGAAAATTAATTAAACAGACGTGTATATACAATGAAATATACATATCTACCAATCTATACATGTATATCAACCGGATAGATAGATAGGTAAATGTATATCTATCAGATAGATAGACAGATAGACATTTATTTCAATGAAGAGGCATGTCAATATATGAATATTTGTTGGGTCGGGCCTCCCACAATTTAACAAACTGGCTGAGTGATATCGATGGCGAGTTTTGTGCAAAGGAATGACAAGTGTTTATTTAGTACAGAGTCACTCTTTTATTTTGCATGTGTGTATATCTTTAAAAATTGGTGCATGTTTATATGCGCAAAACACACGTACGCACATACACACACACACACACACCTAGCTATACGTGTCTATCTACATCTATATTTGTGAATTAGTATCTATCTACCTATCTATCTTTTTACCTTTATACCTATTTATCGTATGTCATATCTTTATCCATATTTTTATATATATATGTGTAAATCTTTATGTATATGAATAGTTTTA